>NW_024081400.1:309079-349567 GCF_003009895.1 Hyaena hyaena
CGAGCTGGCAGTCAGCACAGAGCCCGACGCGGGGCTCGAACCCACGAACCGCGAGATCATGACCCAAGCGAAAGTCGGACGCTTAACTGACTAAGCCACCCAGGCGCCCCTGAAATTTTTTTTTTAATTATTATTTTTAATTTACATCCCAGTGAGCATAGAGTGGAATAATGATTTCAGGAGTAGAATCCAGTGATTCGTCCCCTACGTAGAACACCCAGTGCTGATCTCAGCAAGTGCCCTCCTTAATGCCCCTCGTCCATTTAGCCCCTCCCCCACCCTCCACCCACCAGCAACCCTCGGTCTGTTCTCCATATTTATTTATTTATTTATTACATATTTTTATTTATTTCTAGGAGAGAGAGAGAGAGACAGTGTGAGCAGGGGAGGGTCAGAGAGAGAGGGAGTGACAGACTCTGAAACAGGCTCCAGGCTCCGAGCTGGCAGTCAGCACAGAGCCCGACGCGGGGCTCGAACCCACGAACCGCGAGACCATGACCTGAGCGAAAGTCGGACGCTCAACCGACTAAGCCACCCGGGCGCCCCATTCTCCATATTTAAGAGCCTCTAATGTTTTGTTCCCCTCCCTGTTTTTATATTATTTTCGCTTCCCTCCCTTTCCGTTCATGTGTTTTGTATCTTAAATTCCACGTATGAGTGAAGCCATAGGATGTGTGTCTTTCTCTGACTCATTTCGCTTAGCGTCATACCCTCCACTTCCATCCCCGTTGCTGCAGAGCGAAGCTTGAACTTCCTGAAAGCTCTGATAGAGGCTGCCGTCTTTACGCCACTGAAGAACGCATCAGGGAGTGGCTTTCACAGACGCTGACCTTGACCTCTGCCTCCCCTGCCTTGCAGGTGTACCACACCTTGTTCTGGCCTCTCGAGTGGACCGTGGCTGGCAGGGACAACAACACTTGCTACGCAAAGATAATTTGCAACAAATTCGACAATGTACGTAATCTGCGTGGAGGCTTAAAAGCCGTCATTTTAAGCTGTAGCTTTTAATCTAGGATTTTGGGGTTTGAATCATCTTTAAAAACGGCTTTCAGGGCAAGGCAGAAATCCTTCAAATGGTTACGCAGTTGCTGTGTTTGTAGAGGTTGAGCAAGTGATACCTTCTGAAAAACAAAATCACTGCAAGTTGTCTCTTTCCAGAGCAGCGTAGAATCGGATGATCTATGAAGGTTTTGGTGATCAACGAATAAAATGTAGGAAGTGGGCGTTCATGTGCAGTGTGTAAACTGTGCGTCCGAAGCCTTTAGAAAGAGATGGTTGCATGAAGTGAGAACTAGTTGAATGTTAAAAAAAAATTTTAACGCTTATTTATTTATTTTTTTTTAATTTTTTTTAATGTTTTATTTATTTCTAGGAGAGAGAGAGAGAGAGAGAAAGAGCGTGAGCAGGGGAGGGTCAGAGAGAGAGGGAGTCACAGACTCTGAAACAGGCTCCAGGCTCCGAGCTGGCAGTCAGCACAGAGCCCGACGCGGGGCTCGAACCCACGAACCGCGAGATCATGACCTGAGCGAAAGTCGGACGCTCAACCGACTAAGCCACCCAGGCGCCCCAACGCTTATTTATTTTTGAGAGACAGAGCATGAGCAGGGGAGGAGCAGAGAGAGAGGGAGACACAGAATCCGAAGCAGCTCCAGGCTCCGAGCTGTCAGCACAGAGCCCGATGAGGGGCTCGAATCCACAAACCAGGATATCATGACCTAAACCGCAGTCAGTTGCTTAAGTGACTGAGCCACCCAGACGCCCCTGAAAACTAGTTAATTAACTGATTCCTAATGAAGGTTTTCATCAAAGGAGATCAGTGGGATGGAGAGGCGGTCGTTGGAGGCTGTGTGTTACTGAGATGATTTGGAATTGATAACGGACACGTTCATTACTGTAGGTGAAAGCAGTTTACTCACAACTTGCTTCGTAAGGAACGCTGTGTGTAGAAGGCTGTAGGACTTGGTCTCTCCGTTTTTAAGAATTTATAATCTTGGAGCAAAAACAAAATTAGATAAATACAGACCCAACAACTGATGTTTGTATAAAGTTCACAGAGTAACCACCATCGTCATGTTTAAGCGCAGCCTCTGTGCCCGTGTGGTTCTCAGCCTAACAGGACAGGTGTCTCACGGCCAGTTAGCACGTGCCCCGTTGTCTGGGAGGTGCAGGCAGCCAGAGCTCCGGAGCAGGTGTGCAGGGCAGTGACGGGGATACTGGCCAGAACTTTCCAGAAATGCCCCAGGGCTGTGACGCGTTCACAGCTGTGCCCCCCGGGGGTGGTGGTAGTGGTGCGCTGCTTGTTCTGACCTTGGACGTGAGCGACCNGGGGGGGCTTCCCCGAGGGAGCGGGGGAGGCCGTCTGCACGCGCTACCTGAGTGGGATCGGGGCCGGGCTGGGAGAGCCCCTGCCGGAGCCAAGGCCAGCAGCCGCGCTTTCTGACCGCGCGACCGAGGTGTCGACTGCTGGCCTGGGGCAGAATCTCGAGGTCTGTTGGCCCCTCTTTGGAACCTGCTCACCCGCCCTCACAGCTCGGCCCCTCCTGTCACTCCTTCCCAAACTGCTGTTTCCAGAGCGTCGCCCTACTGCTCACTGTGGCTCCTGGAGAACATCATGAGTGAGGTTTCCCCTCCCAGACCTGCCTTCACTTATAAGTGCTTCCTGTCCTGACAGACCCGCTCCTCGCGTGCCCCGCGCGCCCTCCCTCCACGCAGGCCTGGGCACTCCTTGATCTCTGCGTGGTTAACGTCAGGAGCAGGGCAGCCTGCCGCCGTTGCATTATTCTAGCGTTGGACTTTAATTCAGATTTGTTATGTTGTTGTTTAGCACGATCTCAGCATAATTTGGAAATTTACATCACACTAATGAACTCCTTCATGCAGTGGGTAAATTGCTTGTTCTAGTAAATTTGAGTGCAAATTAACTCTGGATGTGCATTTACTGGCTCATTTAACAGATTCTTACAGCGGTTCAGTTTCACGATAATGTCCTCTGCTCAGTTCAGCTTTAGAGCGCTTTTTCTGGAGTGGGTGCCGTAAATGTTAACTGTGAACTTGCAGTAAATAGATTCCCGTTCAGGCCATTAACCTACTGGGTTTCTCTTCCTTGTGGTTGCGCATTAAAAGTATCGGGTGATAGGATTCCATGTTCTCGGACCGAATGCCGGTGAGGTCACCCAAGGATTTGCGGCTGCAATGAAATGCGGGCTCACCAAACAACTACTCGATGACACCATTGGAATTCATCCCACGTGTGGCGAGGTACGGAAATAGGTTTGTGTGTTCACTGATTTCAGTTGGCATCATTTGAAAAACCATCATAAAGCACAGTGTCAGAGAGATGTCACGTCCGCTGCTGCTTTGCGTATTTTTTTTTTAATGTTTTATTCATTTCTAGGAGAGAGAGAGACAGCGTGAGCAGGGGAGGGTCAGAGAGAGAGGGAGTCACAGACTGAAACAGGCTCCAGGCTCCGAGCTGGCAGTCAGCACAGAGCCCGACGCGGGGCCTGAACCCACGAACCGCGAGATCATGACCTAAGCGAAAGTCGGACGTTTAACCGACCAAGCCACCCAGGCGCCCCTGCTTTGCGTATTTAACGTAGATGTGTACTGTTCCGCACGTGTTTTCTTCAAGCAGTTCTGAAATGTCGGTGGCTACATATACATGGGTTTGGCTTTCTTCCTTTTGAACAGGTGTTCACCACGTTAGAAATCACCAAGTCGTCGGGACTAGACATCACCCAGAAGGGCTGCTGAGGCTAGCCCCGCTGCCGTGCGGCCGACCTTGTCCCATCCCGTTCCTGTTGAACGTGAGGATGCCCTCGCACACCGAGTCTGTGCTCGCACACTGCTCTCTTGCGCAGGGATCAGCTCGGAGACGGGAAGGACAAGGAGACCGGACAGCAGCGGGCGCGTGCTCGGCGGCCTCGGCTGGCTGGGAGAAGCAGGTGGCCTGCCTGCTTGACGCCTCAGCTCGGAACCCGTTGACAGGTGAGCTGAGGCCGATGGTCTCCCGCGTCAGAGTCGAGCTTCCCCTCGAAGGACCTCGCCAGCGCGCAGCTGATCCGAGTTCAGTTTTTCGGCGGCTGGTGTTGTTACCCCCTTGCCTCGTTGTGTCTGTGCAAGCGTTTCTCGGTTACGAAGCCGACTGTCAAGCGGCGACCCTGCAGTTCGTGGGCCTGGAATGCGGCGTGGTGGCTGATGGGCGGCGTCCCCGAGAGGCCCGCCAGGCGCCGGCTGCGGCCCGTGCATTCCGGGACGTCGCCCGCGCTGCGCAGGTTTCAGTCTTCGGACGCTTTACCCACATCACCCCTGGCCCGTGCCTCACCCCGTCCTGGTTCCCGGTGGCCACAACCTTGGAGTCCTCTGTATCAGCGCCGCCTGTCCGAGACCTGCTCTGTCTCTTCTGCACCTGATCTTAAGAGTGATATTAAAAAGTTTTCAATACTGTTCGATGGGAAGTCTCGCTAATTTGAAACTGTTGAGAAGGATTCAATCCTACCCGTTTAGTTATGGTCACACTCAGTAAATGAATTGGGGGCAGGAGATTCCACTTGAATCTGCACATCTGGCAGCATCTAAAAGGCCCTTGGAGTGGGGGCACATCCGAGGTCCTTTTGGACAGTCTGTGGTTTTCTGGGGGAGCGCATCACGGAGCGGTCCACCGCAAAGGATGCAGCCAGGGCTCTCTTGCACAGGACCTCAGCCATTCGCCCAGTGTCATAGGATTGGACAGTTCTGGGCATGTTTTAACCATTTAACCAACTGAGTCACCCAGGTTCTGGGCATGTTTCAAAAATAAAAATTTTAGGGGCTCCTGGGTGGCTCAGTTGGTTAAGCATCCGACTTTGGCTCAGGTCATGATCTCACGGTTTGCGGATCAAGCCCCGTGTCAGGCTCTGTGCCGACAGATCAGAGCCTGGAGCCTTCTTCAGATTCTGTGTCTCCCTCTCTCTCTCTGACCCTCCCCTGCTCACACTGTCTCTCTCTCTCTCACAGAAATAAATAAAACATTAAAAAAAAATTTAAGGAGCCGCCTGGGTGGCTCAGTTGGTTAAGCGCCCGACTTCAGCCTAGGTCACGATCTCGTCGGTCCCGAGCTCGAGCCCCACATCAGGCTCTGTGCTGACAGCTCACAGCCTGGAGCTGCTTCAGATTCTGTCTCCCTCTCTCTCTGCCCCTCCCCCACTCATGCTGTCTCTCTCAAAAATAAATATTTTTTAAAATGTTTAAAGAAAAACTTTTAAGCTGGGAAACAACATCTGTAGATGAGCATTTGGCTGCCCTCTCTGGAGGCAGGGAGTAGAGAGGGCTGGGGTGAGGTCGGGGACCCACTGAGCTGACGGAGGATCCAGTCGACGAGTTGTTTTTTTTTTTTTAATTGGGGAAAGAAAGATACAAATTTAACTGCCCGAAAAGTAAGGCGAGGTGTAGCCGTTGCTGTAACTGAAGTAGGAATAGTGGTGAAAGGGGCGAAGATGCTAGTAATTTCCACTGGAAGTGGGGGTGGGGGGTTGAATGATCAGACTTTAATGAAGGCAGCTGTATTTGAACTGAACCCTGAGGGATGAATAGGATGTCAAAGATTTGCAGCGACCTGGAGCGGCTCTGGATGATGCTTTGGGGGGTGCAACTAAAATTCTCGATAGACGGTCGTTACTGCATTGCTGAGCACCACGTACATACACACAGCCAAGGGTTGGCAGGACCCTGGGTGAAGTGAAACTAAGAAGCCTGGGAGTGGGTTCTGCCTTTCACTGAGCATAGTACCAAAAACCTTAAAGCCCAGGTGAGGTTTCGAACAGGAAACGTTGGGCAAAGCTGAGACCCCAAGGGGCTTATACCCCCTGTGGGAGGGTGAGTGTAAAACTGTGCTTCCCAGAAAGAAGCAGCAAGAGAACTTGGCTGTGTTCTTAGGAGAAAGGAAATAATTCACCTAAAGAATTTTAGCCACTGTCCAAGTAACAGACCGCTGGGAAGGCTAGTTTTCTTCCTTTTGCAAGAAGGAGATTGGACTTAGATGTAAACCTATCTGTAATTGGCCCCCCAGCCTTCATCTCTTTCCTCTAATCTCCTCTCCTGGGGGAAGATGGGTCGCACATAATGGTGACAGGAAGATAAAACTTGTATGCACCTAGTAACATGCAGGTGCATACAGATTTGTAAGGAAAAATCAACATCCTCTATCATAGTGGAGATAGTAATATTCCTCAATAATTAGATCAAACACAAGAAAAGTCCACAAAAATGTAGATTTGAATCACACAATTAACAAGCTCAGTTCAATGAATTTAGGAAGAAGATACATTCAACGCGAACACTTACTCATTTCACGCACGCTTTGAATATTTATGAAGTCTGCCCGTGCTAGCCTCAGCACATTTCAGAAGACCGGTGTCACAGAGGCACTGGACAAAAAGATTTCAGCTGTGGGACTAAACACTATGAACCTGGAGACCTTGAAATCCATACAGTATGGTGGTCAGTGGAGTATGGAGGTAGCGTGAGTTGAGTGAGGGGTCAGAGGGAGATGAAGCTGGAAGGAACTAGCTTAGAGCCAGACACCGGTCAACAAGAAGTGAGGCATTCCGGAAAAATCCTAGACTTTGAAGAACAATAGACTTGGGAATGCCTGGTCCTGACTCACGATATATCACAGAATAAGTTGCTCAACTTAGATTATTCATTTATTAAGGGTGGACAATATTGCCGATTTCACAGACGTAAAACGGTTGAATGCTTATTACGTGCCTGATATTCTACATATCCAGGTAGGATATCTTGGCTTCTGTGATGATGAATACGGGCCATGTTGAGAAAAATGCTTGTAGACACACAACAGTAGAGCCAGTAGATAGGCTGACGGGAGAAATACTGACCAGTCAGTGCCTTGGCAGTCTTCACCGCGATGGGCAGCCTCCACGCTGGCTCCCAGGTTGGACTCCCCACTGCACGTAGTCACATCCTGTGTGGTCTCCTCCTCTGTTGTGCCAGGGTTGGTCTCTGACCAGTAGCCTCTGACACCATTGGTGGGAGGCATCTCTAAGATTAGGCCATACAAGGACTGCAGCTTAAGTTCTGGTCACTTGTGCACCCTCCTGGATTGCTTTCTCTGGGAGAAGGTAGCAGCCGTGTCGTGAAGAGAGGCCCAGATGACGAGGAACTGAAGTTTCCAGCCAGCAGCAAGGAACTAAGGTCTCCAGCAGCGTCCACGTGAATGAGCTCGGAACTCATTCACTCGGAATACGTCCCGGGCACACTTTGCCCTAGCTAGCAGCTTGTCGGCAATTTCATAAGATTTGGGGCCAGTGACTTTGGGCTACGCCCTGAGTCCTGGCCCTCAGAAACTGTGAGATAATAAATCATTGTTTTTCAGTCTAAGTTTTGGGGTGATTTGTTACAGCGATGGATACCTCATGTGTCCGCCAGGGAAAATTAAAAGTACAAGTCTGATCAGATAACTAAAATGTTTGGGGGACTTTTCCCCTAGGGCAGACAAAATAAAACTCCTATAGATTGGGGGTCTCAACAAAAAGGGATTGGAGCTCAAAATTAGCCCTAAACTCCACTCATCACCATGGAGAAAGAAACCCCGAACAGGGAAGTTCAAGAGGGTTCGGTGAAGTGCCTTCTGAGTCGGTGGTCTTGGGCTGCGGTTGTGGTGGGTCCCGGTTAACCTTCCGGAGCATCCATGATTGTCAAAGCTCACATTTAAAAAACCTGGAGTTGTGGCGTCTGGGTGGCTCAGTCGGTTAAGCGTCCAGCTTCAGCTCAGGTCATGATCTCACGGTTCGTGGGTTCAAGTCCCGCATCGGGCTCTGTGCTGACAGCTTCAGATTCTGTGTCTCCCTCTCTTTCTGACCCTGCCCTGCTTATGCTGTCTCTGTCTCTCAGAAATAAATAAAAAACATTTTAAAAAATCATCTTTAAAAAAAAAAACCTGGAGAAGGGCACCTGGGTGGCTTAGTTGGTTCAGCTTCTGACTTCAGCTCAGGTCATGATCTCACAGTTTGTGGGTTTGAGCCCCACGTCGGGCTCTGTGCTGACAGCTCAGATCCTGGAGCTACTTCAGATTCTGTGTCTCCCTCCCTCTCTCTTTTCCCTCTCCCAGCTTGCACTCTCTCAAAAATAAACATTTTTTAAAAAAATTAAAAAACCTGTAGAAACCTGTTTATCATACAGAGCTGAGTTCATTAAACTTAGCAAGCGAGAGCGCTGCCTTCACAGAGTCTCGATGTCATCTCAAGTGGGACCTAGGGATTTGGGAGGTCAGGGTTAGCTCAGGCGTAATCTTACACAACAGAGGTTGGTAAGTGGGTCTGGGCAGCAGTTGGCCAGAATTTGTAATTGAGGCCAGCTGCTTGAATGGTGTCAGTGCTCTTCTCTTTAGAAATTGGGGCATATGAGGGGCGTCTGGGTGGCTCAAGTCGGTTAAGCGTACGACTTCGGCTCAAGTCATGATCTCACGGTTCATGGGTTTGAGCCCCACGTCGGGCTCTGTGCTGACAGCTCAGAGCCTGGAACCTACTTCAGATTCTGTGTGTCTCTCTCTCTCTGCCTCTTCCTTGCTCATGCTCTGTCTCTCTCTGTCTCTCAATAATAAATAAACATTAAAAAAAAAGAATTTGGGGTGTATGAGGCCATATTGTGCTCCGGTTCCTGTAGTCTTCTCTTGAAACATAGAGCTCTGTGTGACCTCGTGTTACGACAGTTCAAGCTTAGATAGCTTGTGTGATGTGGTTTAGACCCCTGTCTGGTTTTGAGTAGTAGTACAGGTTTTCAGTTACTGGTCTATTTCCCAGTGAAGAACCAGTCAGTGATTCGAAGCAGGGTGACAGAGACCTGTTAGGAAGTTAGTGCAAGAGATCACCAAATATTTATGCAGACTTCTGCTTCCACCCATGCTGGAATACCATGGACTGGATGTCTTATCTCACCATCAACTCTCTGGGGGAACATGCAATGACTACAATCAGCCTTGGAACAACAGTGCAGGACTAGGATCCTCCAGAGAAGGGAAACATGAGGTGGTCCCTCCAGTCACCCCACATCTCTGCAGGTAAGTCCCCTTCAGACTACAGATACAAGGGAGAACTCAAACAGCCTGCTGTTCTGCTAACTTGAGGTGGAGGCTGGAGTTCAGGGAGGTTGAGGCAGCTGGAAGTTGTGGGTTGGATGCTATGCAGACAAGAGCTCCAGAAATCTGCAGCAGGATCCCCTCGGGTCTTTTCTGAACACCAAGCTACACATCCTCAGAGTAAAATTTCAGAAAGTAAGGCAAAAAATTAATGAGTTGTACGTTTGGCACAAGTCTCAGAAGGTGAGGGAAAATTCTAACTGAAAACAGAGGAGAGTCTTCAGTAATACCCCAGGCAGTAAGAGGAGACCCCCTTATGGGATCCTGCCTTAGTAGTAGATTGAACTATCCGAGGAGGGAAATCTACTGTAGACCTACCCTAACAGTGCATAGAAATAGGCCTTAATGGGATCAAAATGTTCTGGAAGTCACTGCCTATAAAAGAAAGCACAGCACTCTTTATAACAACAGAATAACAATGATAATATCCAACAGCCAGTCAAAAATTACTAGACGTGCCAAGAAGCAGGAAAGTATGACCCATAAAAAGAAAAATCTGTGATTGGAAATAGACCCAGAAATCGCTACCTGATTGAACGAACACTCAAGCACATTAAAACCATGCACAAAGGGGTGCCTAGGTGACTCAGTCGGCTAAGCGTTCGACTCTTGGTTTCTCAGGTCATGATCTCATAGTTCCTGGGTTTGAGCCCCACGTCAAGTTCTGCACTGACAGTGCGGAACCTTCTTGGGATTCTCTTCCCCTCTCTCTGCCTCCCACCCTGCTCGTGCTCACTCGTCTATCTCAAAATAAATAAGCTTTTAAAGGATGCACAATATTTATTTTTAAATAGTTTATTGTCAGGTTGGTTTCCATATAACACCCCGTGCTCATCCCTACAAGTGCCCTCAATATTTAAAGGAAAACATGAACATAATGAAAAAAATGAAAGACATTTAATAGAACCAAAATAGCTTGTAGAGATGAAAAACACAATACGTGTTTCAGGGTTCCCATGACCATTAGCTAATCTGGTGATGTGCTGGAGGGACTCACATGACTCAGCATAAAGTTACACTCATGTCTGAGATTCATTACAATAAAAGATATACAGTGCAAGAACAGAAAACAAAAAGTAGGCAAATGTTAGAGGTCACATGTAGGCTTCCAAGTCTTTTGTCTCTGTGACAGACAGATGTACTTTTCCCTCCAATGGTGAATTCCAGAGGTATTCCCACAATATATCTCCACCCAGGGAAGCCCACTCAAGTCTTGGAATTCAGAGCTCTCTCTCTCTTTCAATCTTTATTTATTTTTGAGAGAGAGAGAGAGAAAGAGAGAGAGAGAGAGAGCAGGAGAGGGGCAGAGAGAGAGGGAGGCACAGGATCCGAAGCAGCTCCAGGCTCCGAGCTGTCAGCACAGAGCCTGATGCAGGGCTTGAACTCACAAAACACGAGTTCATGACCTGAGCCAAAGTTGGACAATTAGCCAACTGAGCCACCCAGGTGCCCCTGGAATTCAGAGTTCTTAAAGGGGACTAGTCTCATATCTATGTGAGCAGCCATGGTGCAGACCCCAAATCAGGCATCAATTGCATATAGTAAATCTTCATGTTTACTTTAAACACATCTAGCCTGGTTCATCTTGAGTCACTGCTTCAGGCATCTATCATAACATTGTTCAGGAATTTAGTTTTCAGGGGTTGTCCAGAGATCACTGCCCTGGCTACAGAGATAAATAAAAAGTATTGAAAATAAACCCTCTGCATTAACCATTTCCTCACAATACCAGAACAGAATATTTCATTGGATACGATCAACAGCAGATTAGATTCCATAGAAGAAAAAATTAATGACTTAAAGACATAACAATAGAAACTATCCAAACTGAAGGACAGAAAAAAGACTAGAAAATAATCAAAGAAGACTCTGTGAACTCTAGAACAATATCAAGCGGTTTAACATATATAATTAGAGCCCCAGAAAGGGAAAGGAAGCAAAGGACAGAACAATATTTGGAGAGGAACTTTATGAACTTGATGAAAACTGTAAGCCCGCCGATTCAAGTCTCATAAACTCAAAACCTTACACTAAAGGCCTTTTTACCTCAATTCTTTCTACCTAGTACATCATTCCTGGCTTTCAACAACAACGAAATTACAAGGCGTACTAAAAGACAACAAAGTTTGAAGAGACAGTCTTCTATGGGAGAGATGGTGTTATTATTACACCAGGACTTTAGGAACAGCTTTGGTGAATATCCTAGGGGCTGTCCTGGAAAAGTGGACACCATGCAAGAACAGATGAATAATATAAGCAGAGAGATGGAAATGCTAAGAATCAGAAAGAAATGCTAGAAATCAAAAACACTAACTGAAATGAATACCTTTGATGGGATATCAGGAGACCGGACATGGCCAAAGGGACAATCAGTGAGCTTGAAGATATGTTGATAGAAACATCCCAAACTGAAACCCAAAGAGAAAAAAGAGAATGAGAATGCGTGCGTGTGCGCGTGCACGTGCGCACACACACACACACACACACACACCCCATCCAAAAATGGTGGGACAGTGTCTAAAGATGTAACGTGTAATTTAAACACTAGAAAGAAAAGAAAGTGACGATAGCTCAGAAGAAACATTCGATGTAGTAATGGCAGAGAACTTCCCAAAGTCAGTGACAGACACCAGACCACAGCTCTAGGAAGCTCAAGGAATACCAAGGAAGATAAGCATCCCCAAAACATAGCTAAGAAGATATTATTCAAAGTGTAGGAAATGAAAGAGAACATTTGGAAATAAGTTGGGGCTGGGGAGACCTACTTATAGAGAAACAAATATAAGAATTATAGCAGCCTTTTTGGTCGGAAACCATAAAAGCAAGAAGAACATGGAGTTAAATATTTCACACATTGAAAAGAAATTCCATCAACCTAAAATTTCATATTATGGAAATTATTCTTCAAATATGAAGGAGAAAAAAAGAGCTCCTCAGACAATGTCCAAAGTGGCCTATTTGAAAGTTAAAAATACATACTGGAAACTCTAGAGCAATCGCCAAATTTCAAAAAGAAGTATAATATGTGAAGAGAGAAAATAAAATGCAGTCACATAGGGGATTAAAAGTAGGGGAAACAGGGGCGCCTGGGTGGCTTAGTCGGTTAAGCGTCCGACTTTCGCTTAGGTCATGATCTCACGATTCGTGGGTTCGAGCCTCGCGTCGGGCTCTGTGCTGACTGCCAGCTCGGAGCCTGGAGCCTATTTCAGAGCCTGTCACTCCCTCTCTCTCTGACCCTCCCCTGCTCACGCTCTCTCTCTCTCTCTCTCTCTCCTAGAAATAAAGCATTAAAAAAAAGTTAAAAAAAAAAAGTAGGGGAAACAAAAAGGGTCAAAAGAAAACATGAATGCAACAAAAACAGTTACAAACATGGTAGATATGAATCCAATTATATCAGTAGCCACTAAAAATGTTAATGGTATAAACACATTAGTTGTAACAAAGTCTGACTCCACTTTTTGATGGTTGCTGACAGCTTCTAAGTGTTACCACTTTGTCTTTCCCTTATGCCCCTATCTGGGCAAGCTGATCAGAAGACCCAAATGTTCTCTTTGTTGGTTGCCAATGGGAAGTTCAAAACGTGCAAGTCCCCCAGCCCATGCATGAGAATCCTCACTCCAGTCCACACCCTAGCCACTGTAAAAATCCCCATCTAATCCCCTTACCTTGCGTTCTCAAGCCATTTTTGGACCAGCAGAGAAGTCTGCCCTGCTCTCCCAGAAAGCCTCACTATGTGAAGAATGCACCTTTCTGGCTTTGCTGTCTATGGCGAACATGTACTTGGACCTGCTGCTTGCTGGTAAGCTTGCACTTCGAGCTGTGCTGCTTTGTGCCACACTTGCATAGTTCTGCAGAGCCTCTGTGAAAGACTTAACTGGCCTAACTCAGAAGTTTTGGTCTTTGGCATTTAGGGACAGGACTATGAGCTTGGGACTCTCCTTTAAGAGGCTCTGGGTCATGTGTCATGAGCTGGATCTGTGTATCTCAGATTGAATCGTAGGTCTCAAGCATAAGCCATAATTGATTCTAGACTCAGGAGAATGGCTTTTAACCTGTGACCACTGGTTGTGTGTCTCAAGCAGCCATTGGCTCCATTCCATAGAATGCTCGGTAGAAAGACTGATACCCTTGGCAATATATGGGCCCATCAAGTTGCTGCTTGTGTGAAGGAAGAGCCGTTACTGTGTAGCATGTTGAGGTCACACTCACACTACAAAATGCCTTTGTTGCTGGTGATAGGGGACAAAAAATCACCCCTGGCTTGCCTGCGGCACAGCCAAGGGGCTAATTCCACCATGTCCTGGAGGCGGCCCCTAACCCTAATGATGTTGATTGGAGACTCTTTCGAGATATGAGCAGGATAGAGATGACCCCATCCCTGAAGTATATCCAGCAGCCACTATTAACAAGGAAAGGATTAACAAAGGAATATTAACAAAGGAAAGAGACGGAGGGAGGGAGAGATGGAGATGGTTGGAGGGAAGACCGAAGTTGTATAGAAGAACCAAAACCCCAAAATTTGAATCATTTGGAAATCTAAACTTTACTAAAGTAATTCATGCAACAAAAATATTAAAGGGCATTGATTGGCTTTTTTTTTTTTTTTTTACCATTGCAACCATCTTTAAGTGTGCAATTCAATGGCATCATGTACATTCGCAATGCTGTGCAACCATCACCACCATCCATTCCAGAACTTTCTTTTATCTTCCCAAATGGAAACTCTGTCCCCATTAAATAATAAGTCTCTGTGTCGCTTTCTCTGCAGCTCCTGGTAAAGTCTATTCTACCTGCTGTCTCTGTGAATCTGCCTATTTTAGTACCTCACATAAGTGGAATCACACAATATCTTACCTTCTGTGTTTGGTGTATTTCACTCGGCATAATGTTTTCAAGGCTCATCTGTGTCTTAACATGTATCAGAATTTCATTCCTCTTTATGCCTAAATAATATTTCATTGTATAGATATACCCTATTTGGCTTATCTGTTCCTCTGTTGATTGAGTTTCCACCATTTGGATATTATGATTAATGTTCCTATGGACATGAGCATATAAGTATCTGTGTGAGTCTCTGGTTCAGCACACCTAGAAGTGGAATTGGGGGATCATATGGCGATCTATGTTTAGCCTTTGAGAAACTGCCAGCCTGTTTTCCATGAAGGCTACCATTGTACATTCATACCAATGATGCACAAGAACTCTAGTTTCTCAATATCCTCACTAGGTGGTATTTTCCTTTTTTTTTTTTTTTTTTTGTAATAGCTATCTTAATATGTGTGAATTGGCATCTTATTGTGATTTTTATTTGTAGTATTCTAATGACCAAAAAGTTGAATAAGAAAGACATCAGATGTAGTTGAGGTACATTCTACCAGACATTTTACCCAAACTGTCAAGGTCATGAAAACAAGGAAAGCCTGAGAAATTCTTACAGCCAAAAGGAGCTTATGTCTCCACTAAGGAGACATAACAAGTAAACTTATTGTGGCGTCCTGGATGGAATCTGGAGACAGAAAAAGATGTTAGGTAAAAACTAAAGAATTCTAAATAAAATATGGACTTTAGTTAATAATAATGTGTCAGTATTGGTTCATGAATTGTACGGTGTGTCATATTAATAAGGAAACTGGGTGAGGGTGTGGAGGGGACATCTGCTTTCTCCTCCTCCTCCTTCTTTGTAAACCTAAACTGTTTCAAAATAGAAACCTTTTTCTAAATGAAATAGATCCTGCAGACGTGAAAAAATAGTAGAATACCTTGAACAATGTTACCCCAGTAAATTCAACAAGTTAGAGAAAATGAACAAATACCTGAAAAGACACAAATTACCAAAATTGATTCAAGAGGAAATAAAAAAACCTGCCACCCTACTCATTACACAAATAGAATTTATCATTTAAAGACTTCCTACAGTGAACAATCAAGAACTAGATGGCTTTGCTGTCAAACTCTATCAAACATTAAGGAAGAAAAAGCAAATTCTACAAATGTTTCATATAGAGTATGAATATAGAATAGAATAGAATATAGAATAGAAGAGGAGAAACACTTCCCAACTCAGAGCCCAGTGTAACCCTGATACCAAATACTGACAAATATTTTGAAAGAAAAGATAGCTACAAACCAGTATTACTTATGAAAGTCCACCTTCCTAACAAAATACTATCAAATTTAATCCAACAACGTATAAAGTGGGTGATATGTCACAACCAAGTTTACTCCAGGAATTCAAGTTATGGGTGGAAAGGAGAAAACAATATAGATAACTCAGCAGATGCAGAAGACAAAATTTAATACCTGATTGTGATATAAACTGTCGTCAAACAAGGATGAGAAGAAAACGGGTTCAAACTAATAAAGACCCTCTACAAAAGGAAACTGTAGCTAACATATTTAATGGTGTACGATTACCAGGGATGCCACATTAACCAGTTATATTCAGCATTGTAGTGAGGGTCCTAGGCATTGCAGTAATATAAGAAACATAAATAAAAAGCACACAGATTTGAAAGGGAGAAACAGACCATCCTTGGTAGCATGATCATGTAGAGAGAAAAATCTTAAGAAATTTACAAAAAATCTAACTACTAGAACTTGAAGGTGAATTAGAAGTCAAAAATACAAAGTTAATGTACAAAATCAATCATATTTCTAACAACAAAGCATTATGAGTTAAAAATAACATATAAATATGAAATGCTTGAAAGCAGATATAATGAAATACACGTAAGACCTGTAGACTGAAACTATAAAACATTGCTAAGAGAAATTAAAAAGATAAATAAATAGAAAACACACCATTTTCACAGAAGAGTCAGTATTGTTATTCCTTTCTCCTTAAATTGATTTTTAGATCCCATGCAACCCCAGTCTAAAAATCCCAGCAGATCTGCTGGCAAAAACAAACAAAAATTCTCTTAATTTCCTTTCATCTCAGAAGGTTTTTATTTCATCTCCATTCATCTCCATTCCTGATGGAAATTTTTGCTGTGTATAGAATTCTGGATTAATAGTTCTTTTCTGTCAGCATTTTTAAAATGCTCTGCCAGGGCACCGGGGTGGTTGAGCATCTGACTTAGGCTCAGGTCATGATCTCACGGTTCATGGGTTTGAGCCCCGCGTCGGGCTGTGTGCCGACTGCTCAGAGCCTGGAGCCTGCTTTGGATTCTGTGTCTCCCTTTCTCTCTGACCCACCCCTGCTCACACTCTGTCTCTCTCTCTTTCTCAAAAATAAACAAATATTAACAAAAAAAATTTTTTTTAATGCTGTGCCAATTCCTTTGGCTTCTGTGGCTCCACTGATACATCTGCCATAATTTGAACTGCTGTTCCTCTATAGATAATGTGTTGATTTCCTCTGGCTGCTTTTAAGGCCTTTTCTTTTTCTTTAGTTTTTCACAGTCTGATTATGATGCATTCAAGAGTGGACTTCTATGGTTTAACCTGTTTGGGGTTCACAAAATTTCTTTACTCTGTAGGTTTATGTCTTTGATCAAATGTGGTAGGTTTTCAACCATTATTTCTTCAAATATATTTTTATCTCTGCACTCATTCTCCTCTGGGATTCTGATGACACAAATGTTAGATCTCTTATCATTACTCCCACCCAGTTCCATGAGTTCATTTCTTAAAATCTCTTTTTTCCTCTCAGTTTTGACGTTCAATAATTTCTATTTATCTCTCATCAAGTCTACAGACTCTTCTTCATCATCCCAATTTTGCTACTGAGCCCCATAATTTTTTATTGGTTATTGCATTTTTCAGTTCTAAAATTTCCATTTATTCTTCTAATAATTTTTTTTATTTTATTTCTAGGAGAGAGAGAGAGAGAGACAGCGTGAGCAGGGGAGGGTCAGAGAGAGAGGAAGTCACAGACTGAAACAGGCTCCACGCTCTGAGCTGGCAGTCAGCACAGAGTCCGACGCGGGGCTCGAACCCACGAACCGAGAGATCATGACCTAAGCGAAAGTCGGACGCTTAACCGACTAAGCCACCCAGGCGCCCCTAAAATTTCCATTTATTCTTCTTCATGTCTTTTGTTTCCTTCTTGAAACTTCCTACCTTTTTTTTTTTTTAAGTTTATTTATTTATTTTGAGAGAGAGAGAGAGAGAGTGCGCATGAGCAAGCAGGGGAGGGGAATCCCAAGCAGGCTCCACGCTGTCAGCACAGAACCTGATGTGAGTCTTGACCTCACAAACTGTGAGATCATGACCTAAGCTGAGTTCATGAATCAGACACTTAACCAACTGAGCCACCCAGGCTCTCCTAGACTTTCTACCCTTTTATTCATTTCTAGAGTGTTTTCTCTTACTTGTTGGAGATTTTTACAACAGCTGTTTGAACATCTTTGCCAGCTATGACTGTCGGTATTATCTCAGCATGGGCATCTTTTTTGTCTTTTCTCATGCAAATAGAGATTTTACTGTTTTTTCTCATAGCAAGTTATTTTTAATTGCGTCTCAGACATTTTAGGTTTCATGAGTCTCTTGATCTTCTTTAAATAGGACAGAGAAACTTGACTTTTTTTTTTTATCAGGCAGTTGTGGTTTCAATATTGGTTCCTTTTTCCCAGTGTCTGTGCTTCCCCCACCCCATATTCTCTGTATGACTGAGCTGTCCCATAAATCAGTTGTCAACATCAATAGTATGCTATAGGGTCATATCCATGAATATACAGTATGGGAATTGAGCCCAATGGTTTACAAACAATTTTATGGTGTCACTTTCCCACGTTCCTCCCTCTCCATGATCTCAGCAGTATTTTTTGGTTCTCTGCCCCGCCACCCCCCCCCCCCAAGATGGGGCTTTATTTACCTCACTCTGCCACAAACTTTATGCAACTGTGTCTACGTCGGGGCCCAGTGGTTACTCTCCATCAGAGTTTTAGGCACTTGCCTTCCCTGCAATTCCTTTCTTGTTGTTGTGTGGGGCCGAGAGAACAGAGAAGAAACACACTCCCTCTGAGTGTTAGGAGACCCCCGTCCCCGTTCCTCAAGCCAGAAGGAGAAGGGCTTCAGCTAGCTCATTCTCGGTCCTCACCAATATGCACGTCAGCATTTCAGGCTGCCCTGAGTCCCGATTGAGTCCAGTCTTTCTACCAAGTAGAAAACAGATGGTAAACTCACTACCAATTTGGTGTTCCAATTCTTTTTTCGTCCCCAGTTCTCCTGCTACTAGTGACTTTCCAGAGGCTTCCTTGCGATTCTGAATTCAGTCCACATTTTATACCTGCATTCCATGGGAGAGACAGGATGGAGTGTGCCAGTTTTTTCTTGCCCAGAACTAGAACCTCCCCCCAGCCTTTTAAAAAACACAAATGGGGGCGCCTGGCTGGCTTAGTCGGTTAAGCGTCCGACTTTCGCTTAGGTCGTGATCTCGCGGATCGTGGGCTCGAACCCCGTGTCGGGCTCTGTGCTGACTGCCAGCTCAGGGCCTGGAGCCTATTTCAGAGTCTGTGACTCCCTCTCTCTCTGACCCTCCCCTGCTCACGCTGTCTCTCTCTCTCTCTCTCTCCTAGAAATAAATAAAAAATATTTAAAAAATAAATAAAAAACACAAATGGTGAAAAACAAATACTACAAATGCAAAATGGGCAGAGGACCTGAATAGACACTTTTCCGAAGAAGACATACAGAGGGCCAACAGACACATGAGAAGATGTTCAGGATTACCAATCGTCAGGGAAATGCAAACAAGAACCATGATGAGATGTCACCTTACCTATGGCAGAATGGCAGGTGTCAAAAAGACAGGACATAGTAAGTGCTGGGAAGGGTGGGAGAAAAGAGAACGCTCGTGCACAACTGGCGGCAACGTAAATTGGTGCACCGACGTTGGAAAACCGAACGAAGATTCCTCAAAAATTAAAAATAGAATACTACATGATCCAATAGTTCCACCACTAGGTATTTATCCAAAGAAAACAAAAACACTGATTTGAAAAGATATAGGCGCCCACTATGTTTATGGAAGCATTACTTATAGTAGCAAAGATATGGAAGCAACCCAGGTGTCCGCAGATAGAAGAATGGATAAAGATATGGCGGATATATACCCAATGGAATATTACTCGGCCATAAGAAAGAATAAGATTTTGCCCTTTGCAACAACATGGACCTAAAGGCTATTATACTAAGTGAAATAAATCAGACGCAGAAAGACAAACACCATATTATTTCACTTACAGGTGGAATGTAAAAAACAAAACAAGTGACAAAATGCTTCCCCACCAGAAACCCATAAATACAAAATGGGCAAAATGGGTGAAGAGGAATGAATGGGAGGTACAGGCTTCCAGTTATAGAATGAATAAATCAGGGGCGCCTGTGTGGCTCAGTCGGTTGGGCGTCCGGCTTCGGCTCAGGTCATGACCTCACGGTCCCTGGGTTCAAGCCCCGCATCAGGCTCTGTGCTGACAACTCGGAGCCTGGAGCCCGCTTTGGATTCTGTGTCTCCCTCTCTCTCTGCCCCTCTCCTGCTTGCTCCCTGTCTCTCTCTTTCAAAAACAAACATTAAAAAAATGTGTTTAAATAGAATGAATAAATCACATAGATGAAAGGTACAGCATAGGGAATAGAGTCAATGTTGTTGTAATAGTGTTTTATGATGATAGATGATAGCAACGCTCGTGGCTGAGCAGAGCATGACACGTAGTTAGTCAAATTACCATGCTGTGCACCTGAAACTAATGTAATGTGTGTTACACCTCATGAAAAATGAAAGACAAAAGGGAAAAAAAATAAAGTTCATGCAGATTAAGTAGACTCGTGTATCACTTGAAAAAGAGAAATACAAATAAAAAAGTAAACTGTGAAAGCTGAACTTAAAATTTATATGAAGGTGCAGTGAATCTCCAGATAGCTAAAACTACCTTCGGAAATAGAAGTTGGAGGACTTACATTACCTTATTTCTTTTTTTCTTTCATAGTTTATTGTCCAGTTGGATTCCATATAATACCCAGTGCTCATCCCAGCAAGTGCCCTCCTATTTCTTTACTTGCTGTAACACTGCAGTAGCCAACGCGTGCAGTGTTGTTCTAAGGATAGATCACCGGAGATCCCTGGAGCAGAGCACAGCCCAGCAACAGACTCACATATATTGGTCAGTTGACCTTTGACAAACGTACTGATGTAAGTCTATGACGAAATGATCATTGTCAACAAAATGAAAGAGATGCTGCTGCCGCAACCGAGTGTCCGTAAGTGGAAAAAAAATGAACATTGGCCTTCTCAAATCGCAAATCAACTAAACGAAAATCAACTAAAATGGATTGGAATAAAAGTGAAAACCGTAAACCTTCAGGAAGAAATACTAAGGTGAAAACCTCATGCTCTTGAGGCAGACAAAGATTTCTTGGCAGTCAGAAGGTATGAACCACAAAAGAAAATGGGGATAAATTGTCCTTGATCCCAATTTAAAACCTCCTTGAAAGGCAGCATTGAAGAAGTGAAATGTGAACCCCTGGTGAGGAGAAAAATACTTGCAATGCGCGTTTCCAACAGAGGAATTGTATTCAGAATATAAAAGTTTCCTTACAGGTCAATAAGAAGAAAAACAACCCAGTAAAAAAAAGGGGGGCAAAAGCTCTGAGCAGAAATGCTTCACACCTGGCCAACAAAAGTACACACTTGACCAAAAAAAAGCGACCTTCAAACTTGCTCGACATCAGTGTGATAGGGAAACGCAAGTGAAAATCACAGCAAGAAAATCACGGCTGCAGCTGATACTGACAAAACCCAATGTGGGTGCGGATGCGGAGCTGCAGGAGCCCTCGCGCATCTCAGGGAGGAGTGTGGAATGGTTGAACTACTTTGGAAGATGGTTCGGCAGTTCCTAAGTTAGTCACACACTCACCGTGACGTCCTGGCGATTCATCTCCCGGCTGTCACACAAAAACTCGTGTGTGACTATTCACAGCAGCTTTATGCATAACAGCATCAAATTGTCAAAAACCCAAATAGCTATCAAAAGATGAATGGACAAACAAATTATAGTATATTCAGACAATAAAGTACTATTCAACAACAACTAAAAATAAACCGCTGACAAATGCAGCAGCACAGATAAATCTCAAGGTCATTATGTTGAGCAAAAGAAGCCGGGCCGAAAAAATCCACATTACTTGTGTGTGTTTAACTAAAATCCACATTACTTGTGTGTGTTTAACTTGTATATGAAATTCTAGAAAAGGCCAATCTACTCTACAGTAGTAAACAGCGATCACTGGCTGCCCGGCGGTGAGAGCATTAGCTGTTGGGAAGGGATACAGGGGACTTCTTGGAGTAATGGTTAAGTTCCAGAGCTCGATTCTGGTGGTGGCTACAGGGTTGCATGAATTCGTCAACTCATCGATCAACGGGTATTCAGTCTAACTGAACACTTAAATGGCTGCCAATTTGCAGCATATAAATTATACTTCAAAACTGCTTTTTTATTCAGTGCTCAAATGTTTATTGACCATTTCCTAAGTGGTAGGAACTGACTGGTTGAGAGGAATGAATGTAGCAAGAGGAATTGGGAGAGGGGGTCGTGAAATATTCCTGGCTGAAGCGGTTGAGAAAGGGATGAATGAAGAGAGATAAGGACCCAGGTAGAGGGGCGGATCTGATGGTATGTGAGAGAGAGAGAGAGAGAGAGATCCTGAGTTGGCATCTGTTGGCCTCAGAATTTACCCCTTAGAAGATTGGCAATTGTATGAACTCCCGTGCTCGATAAATGTATGCTGTGGGCACTGACAGACTGCGCTGGGGTTTGATTATCTGCTCCCCTATGTGAACAGCCTCTAGGAAAGGCCATGTAGCATCATCAGAGCCCAGATCTGGTGGCAGCATTACTTTTTCTATGTACACTACCGGCTCAGAGCTCCTACGGATTGAGCCAGGCTACCCCACCCCAGTTCGCCCAGATCTCTCCAGTCCTTCTACATTTACCCCAAATTCAAAGATGATACGTGACGGTCACAACTTGGGGAACAATGGACTTGGTTTCAATTCTCTTTTGCCAAAACCACCTGCTGAGTACATGGGAGGAAGCCCTGAAACTGACTGTGGCTTTCCCAGGAAGAGGTTTCTACCTCGGGCGTGGACGCAGGACGGTACTTTTGTACTTATTGGCTCGGTGAGTCCGTCTCCGGGCCAAATCACGGCTGGGTGTTAGCAAAGCTGTGCCCATCGAGTGGGCCGTGTACGTAAGCGCCCTCAGTGCACCCACTCATGGCAAACATGCTGTGACTCTCTTGCCCCAAATTGCCTTCTTCAAACACAACTGTTTCTTCAGTATGTTTTCTCTGTGTGATATTAATGACCGTAGACTATCGGATCAGCGCTTCCCGGAGGCTGTCTGATTATACGAGGTGGGGAATGTTCTCTGCGCTGTTTAGCTTGCCTCCCTCCCCTTCTAAGGCAAAAAGCCCCCATCACGGAAGGCTGTGATGACTTCGGAAGGTGGTATCCGTATAGCTCCTTCAACTTGAAATAAAGCCAGTGAACGCCTTCACAATCACTGCCAGCCATTAGCTCGTCTCGTGGGCTTGCCAGGTTCGGTGAGCTGCGTAACTACCACAGGGCGATTAAATCACGCTTGCTCACTCGGCCTGTGTGGGACACACAGGGGTTGGGCCCAGCATTGCATGGGACTTACGTGTGGGCTTTTCCCTCGAAGAGTTTACAGTCGAGTGGGAACACCAGAAACAGCAAAGAGTCAAGTATACACATCTCTTTTGTCACCTACGTGAAGAGAAGGACCGCAGAATTCTCCGATAAGCCTGACCGATGTTTGGGTCATACATTTATTTAATTAACTTCATCATCTCAGTTACATGCACAGACAAGGAAACGATGTCCACGGGGAGCCAGGTTTCACACCTAAGCTTCTTGGCTCCGAACACATTCTTTTTCCACTGCCTCAAGGCAGCGGGGAAGGATGTCAATAAATTCATGGGTCAGGGCTCAGTTGATGTTTAATGTGACCAGGACATTTTGCCTTTGGAGAGGAGGGGCACAACTTGTCTGCTATCTTCCACTCATTGAAACTGCCATAAAAAAAGAGCATCCAGGGGCACCTGGGTGGCTTAGTCGGTTAAGCGTCCGACTTTCGCTTAGGTCATGATCTCGCGGTTCGTGGGTTCGAGCCCCGCATCGGGCTCTGTGCTGACTGCCAGCTCAGAGCCTGGAGCCTATTTCAGAGTCTGTGTCTCCCTCTCTCTTTCACCCTCCCCTGCTCACGCTGTCGTTCTCTCTCTCTCTCCTAGAAATAAATAAAAATATTAAAAAAAAAAAAGCATCCAAATTTTTGGGGCGCCTGGGTTGCTCCGTCGTTTAAGCGTCTGACTTTGTTCAGGTCATGATCTCTCGGTTCATGGGTTTGAGCCCTGCGTCGGGCTCTGTGCTGACAGCTCAGAGCCTGGAGCCTGCTTCAGATTCTGCGTCTCCCTCTCTCTCTGACCCTCCCCTGCTCACACTGCCTCCCTCTCTCTCTCTCTCTCTCAGAAATAAATAAAACATTAAAAATAAAAAAAAAAAAGAGCATCCACATTTAAAGGCAGAGACCCATCCTCACTTAGAATTCCTTCTGCCGATGGACATCGTAGCATCTCAAGGTGATCGGGGCCCGTGCTGTGGTGGTTGAAGCGGCTCAGACAGAGCCCTCAGCCACAGTCCCTCAGCCATAAATGCTGCTTACAGCCATCGACGCAGAGCCCCGGGGCTCAGGCTGTTCCCCGGCTAAAATAAATACGGCTTATCTGGGGCACGAAAGCTTGCCTCGTCTGCTCCGGCTGCAGGCTGCTGTTTGGCTCCACGTGCCTCTCTAGGGAATTCTTGGGCCTCAGATGGCTCACCTGATCCCCTCTGCCCGGCGCTCTGGACCCCCTGTCCCCCCTCCTCCACGGCCACACACCTCCAAATGAGGCCCTGGGACCCACGTTTACGTATTTTGATTTCTAGGAAGTTAAACCATTTTCATTTTTTTAAGTTTATTTATTTTGAGAGCAAGAATGAGCATGCACGAGCAGGGAAGGGGCAGAGAGAGGGGGGCGGGGGAGAGACTCCCAAGCAGGCTCCACGCTGTCAGCGCAGAGCCTGACACGGGGCTCGATCCCACGAACTGTGAGATCATGACCTGAGCCGAAACCAAGAGCTGGACGCCTCACCGACCGAGCCACGCAGACGCCCCATCTGGGCATTTAAACCGTTATCCCGTTCGGACGGCAGAAAGCCAACTCAGTTTCATCTACGTTGAGAAATATCCGCATTTCTCACAGATCTGCCAGATTTCCCCAGCTTTTGTCTCCCTGAAAACGTCTTTACTTCCATTTCATGTTTGAGGGATGTTTTGCTGTGTAGAGAAGTCTAGTTTGAAACCCCCCAGCCCCCGCACTTCAAGGAATCTCCACCACCTTCGTGTTTCCGTTGGACTCATGAGACACCAGCCCTTGTGTGTAATGTGTCGCTACCCCACCCCCTCCCGACTGCTCTCAGGACTTTTTCTTTATCTCGAATTTTCCCCAGTTTGGCTCTTTTGGCCTGTCCACGTTTCCCTGTGCGCTTCTCTCGCTCGGGCTCTATCGAGTATCATAGACCTGTGGGTCCGTACCTTACACCAATTTAGGAAAGTTCTCAGCCATTCTTCAAATAAAGCTTTTATCTATTCTCTCTTTCCTCTGCTTCTAGAATTCCAGCTACAGGTGCATTAGACTTTCTATGGTCCTACACATCTCAGACCCCAGTTTTGTTCCGCCTTGTGTTTTACTTTGGATCATTAACATTCAGGTCGGCTACTACCCGTCTTCGGGTTCACTGGCTTTTGTCCCCTCTGTGGTGTCTAAACCACTGTTAAATCCATTGAATGGAGCCTTTGCTTATAATGCTGTATTTTTCCTTTTCCTAGATTTTTTATATTTGCAACTCTCCGCTCAAACTCCCCATCTGTTCACACATAACACTGACCTTTTCCTTTAGACTAATTACCATATTTACTACAGTTTTAAGGCCCCTGTCTCCTTCCAACACCTGGGCCATCCATCTCTGTGTCGGCTTCTAATGAGTTTATCTCCTGTTGATGGATTACCTTTGTTTGTGTGTCTCTTCTTGGCATAGACATGCCTACACTAAGTGCGTAGGCTCGGCACCATTTGGGAAGGAACAGAGCGGCTGAACTAAGCAATACCCTCTTCTGCTGGCCTGTCGGTGAGGGCGGCAACGTCAACCGAAATGCAGCCGGGCTGGGCGGGGCTTCCTTGTGGCTGTAGTTACACTCCTCTCCCAAGGCCTCTCGGGTTTTGACGGTGTGATCACGACTTACCCTGCAGTAGGGCTTAGGGTCTGAGCCCTGGTGAAATGCCGAACGTCTCTTTCTACCCCACAGCCCGCCACCGATTTCCCAACGCAGGAGAGCTCTCCTCAGGCCTATGGGCCGGCTTTCCGCTTCTCCGGTGGCCCGGGCGCCCTCGGTGAGGCCTGGAGTGCCTTCGAGAGATTTCTCTCAACACGCGCTTCGGTCCCCACTCCTGCAGTGGGCGGGGGGACTTGCCCTGTGGCCTGGGCTCCTTGGGGTTCAAATTTGTGACACAACTCCGATGTGCCCCCAGAAGCCTGCTGAGAGCTTGGCTGGTCCCCATCCCCCCCCCCAACTATATTCCTCTGCCTCCCCCGTTTCACCTGGAAGAACGCAGCTTTGAGTCTCTCTCCTGGCAAGAGCCTGTCACTTGGGGGATTTATTTTAGTTCATTGTCTTTTGTTTTTGTCTTTTGCCTCCTCAGCTGTCTGGTGGGTTAAAGACACACGACATCCTTTCGTAACTTAAGCAGAACGTTCCCCTTGTTGGGGTCGGAGCGGTGGTGTCTGTTAGTTTCTCCAGTCAACAAGCAGCTATTTGCCAAAGGTGTCCTGTTGCGCGTAAATCGCTCCTTTCTGATTGATTTGCTTGCTGTGTGTCTGTCCGTGGCAGCTCACCTGGCTCCTCTCAGTCCTGGCCTCCCCTCCCCCAGGAAGCAGGCAGGGAGAGTCCCCAGCAAGCACGAGGGCTGGGCCTCACGCTGTCCCCAGATGTCACTCGGGCACCCTCCGGCCGATGGGGCAGGCCCCCTCTGCTAACACGCCCCCTGCGTTTCCTCATCCTGGTAAGACCGGAATGATCACACTCGTCAAAATAGTTTAAGGTGAAGCACTAAAGAAAGCTCCGACTCGAATCCCCCACAGCAGAGCAGCGCTCCGTGCCAGGCACCTACCTCACTGGCTTCACCACAACGCTGACGTAGGTACCACCTACCTGGACCACCCATCCAGGCTGCAGCCCCTGGAGCTCACAGTCCCCAGAGCCGAGCCCAGAGCTCCAGCCTCCCCCTGACACCCATCCCCCCGCCACCCCCCCTCCGCGCCCAGCGGCCCAACGGGACTCATTGTCCCACCCATATCTGGGTGTCTCTCAGGAACCCCGTCTCGGCAAATGACGCCCAGACCTGGCCCCAAACTCGGATCATCCTTGATGTTTCCTTCGGCGCCTTCTCCACGTCCATCCCTCTTCCTGTCCCCAGGTCCCTCCTGGCGTGTCCCGTCCCCTCCATCTGTCTTCCCCATGTCCACAGACCTCACAGTGGCGCTGTCCGGCTCGGAGCCTGCCAAAGACACCTGCTTCTGGGATGCGTGAGAGCACGCGCCACCCAGCGCGTCCTGTGTGCCGGCCCCGGGCAGAGGGCTTGGGCATAGTCGCCTCGGCCTCCCCGTGACTGACTACTGCCCCTATTGTACGGAGGAGGCAGCGAGGCCCAGAGAGGGTAAGCAGTGCATCCGCAGTCACCACTGGTGAGTGCTGGGTCTGGACTGAGCCTGTCCGTGCATGTCACCAGTGTTCTGTGAGGCCACTGGCCGAGGCCTCTAACGTGCTGCTGGTTTGCTTCGGCTGGTGAGCTAGGGTGCGTTTTAATTTCTAACATTCTGTGTTGTCCGGAAGTTCTGCCTTGAGGGTTGCGTTCCTTTTTTTTTTTTTTTACTGTTTTATTTCTGAGAGAGAGACAGCGTAAGCAGGGGAGGGGCAGAGAGAGAGGGAGACACAGAATCTGAAACAGGCTCCAGGCTCTGAGCTGTTAGCACAGCGCCCAGTGCGGGGCTCGAACCCACGAACCATGAGATCATGACCTGAACCCAAGCCGGATGCTCAGCCGACTGAGCCCCCAGGCGCCCCAAGGGTCGCGTTCCTCGAGTGCTGTGCTAACCCTGTTGTGTGTCTCCCACAGTTGAGACATGCTGCCGCCCGGTGTACCAACGTGCCGCCACCTGAGTCTCCCACAGCCTTCCTCCCGGGCCCCGAGACACCTGCGCAGGACTCGCCCCTGCTCTGGTATCATCAAATAGACCTTTCAGTTCAGGCAAGGTCAAATTCATAGCCAAGCTGATGCCTTTGAAGCAAACGAACACCCCAACAGCTTTCTTGAGGTGTAACTTACACGCGGTAAAAGTCACCTTGTTTTCAGGGTACAAACTCCATGGTTTTTGAAAAAATGTACAGAGCCGTGCAGCCATCACTCTGATCCAGGGTTAGAACATCTCCGTCATCCCGGAAAGACCCCTTGTGCCGACTGGCAGTCGTTCCGCTTTCCCACCCCCCGCCCGGCAACCACTAATCTGTTTCCCGTCTACAAAGCCTGGCTTATTCTGGCCATCGTGTATAAACACAGTGATACAATGCGTACTTTGTATGTGTTTGGCTTCTTTCAGTGACCCGTACGGTCCTCAAGTGTCATCCGGGTTGTAGCCTGTGTCAGTACTAACCTTCCTTTTTACGGCTGAGTAATATTCCACTGTCTGGACCGTTTAATAGCCATTTTATTTACACATTCACCAGTGGGTGGGCATTGGGTTGTTTCCCCTTTTCGGCTCTTATCAGTAAGGCTGCTGTGAACATCCATGTCCAAGCCTTCATGGGGTGTGTTTTCATTTCTCCGGCCAGATAGGAGAGAAGAAATTGCTGGCCAGAGAGTCTGTTGATATTTAGCTTTTTAAGAAGCTGCCACACTGTTTTCCCAAGTGGCTGTACCAATTTACGTTCCTCCTAACATTGTATGACATTTCCGGTTTGTCCCCGTTCTCGCCGATAATTATCAGAGCCCTCTAGTGGGCACAGAGTGGTATCTCTCTGAGTTTTTAATTTATAGTTTCCTAATGACTAACAATACTGCGAATCTTTCCATGTGCATAAAACTTCTCTGATGATAACTCTTTTCAAACCATTAGTCCATTTTGTAATTGGGTTAATGTCCTATTATCGGGCTGTAAGAGCTCTTTAATCTGGAGACAAGTCCTCTGGCAGATGTGTGATTTGAAAACAGTCCCTTCCACTTTGTGGCTTGTCTTTTCCTTATCATGATGATGTGTTTGGAAGTCCAAACGTGTGTGATTTTGATGGAGTCTATCACCAACAATCAGAGCTTTCATGGCTTGGGGATTGTGGAGTCTAATTTAAGAATTGTGCCTAACCCATAATAATGAAGATTTTTCTCCTGGTATTTTTTCTAGGATTTTTATGGTTTTAGCTCTTATATTTAAGTGGATGATCCATTTCTAAATTTTTGTGTATGGGGGAGCCTGGGGGGCTCAGTCAGTTAAGTGTCCGACTTTGGCTCAGGTCATGATCTCGCAGTTCGTGGGTTCAAGCCCCGCGTCGGGCTCTGTGCTGACAGCTCAGAGGCTGGAGCCTGCTTCAGTCTGTGTCTCCCTCTCTCTCTGCCCCTCCCTTGCTCACGCTCTGTGTCTCTCTCTCTCTCAAAAATAAACATTAGGGGTGCCTGGGTGGCTCAGTTGGTTAAGTGTCTGACTTCAGCTCAGGTCATGATCTCACGGTCCATGGGTTCGAGCCCCACGTCGGGCTCTGTGCTGACAGCTCAGAGCCTGGAGCTGCTTCAGATTCTGTGTCTTCCTCTCTCTCTCTGCCCCTTCCTGCTTGTACTCTGTCTCTCAAAAATAAATAAACATTAAAAAATAATAAATAAATAAACATAAAAATTTTTAAAAATAAATAACTAAATTTTGTGTATGATGTGGAGTATGTAGCTCAATTCATCTTTTGGCCTGTGGACCTCCAGTTGTCCTAAAACCATGTGTTGAAAAGACTACCCTTACCCCAGGGAATTAGATGGCCTCTTTGTCAAAAATCAACTGGTCATGAATGTAAGGATAGAAGGGCTCTCCTTCCATTCCATTGTTCTGTCTGTCTGTCTTTCTGCCAGTACCACACAGTTTGGATTACTGTAGCTTCGTAGGAGGTTTTGAAAGTGGGAAGTGTGAATCCTACAACTTTGTTCTTCTTCTTCAAGAATCTTTTGGCTATTTTGTATCCTTTGCATTTCTATATAAATTTTAGGATCAGCTTATCAGTTTCTGGAAAAAAAAATTTTTTTAAGCCTGCTGTGGGATTCTGATAGGGATGGCACTGAATATATGAGTCACTTGGGAGAGTATTTCCATCTTAAAAGTAGAGTCTTCATATCCATGAACATGGGATTTATACAGACCTTGTTTCACTTCTCTCAGCAGTGTTTTCTAGCTTTCAGGGCACAAGTCTCGTACTTCTTGGGTTAAATTTAGTCCCAAATATTTTATTCTTTTTGACGTTACTGCGAATGCCACTGTTTTCTTAATTTCATTTCTGGATTGTTCATTGCTAATAAATAGAAGTTCAACTAATTTTTTTTAATGTACTGATTTTGTATTCTGAAACCTTGCTGAACTAATTTATAGGTTCTAGTGGTTTTACTGATGACTTCTTTAGGACTTTCTGCACCCAGGACCATGTTGTCTACAGATAAATATGGTTTTACTTCTTTTCCAATCTGGATTTCTTTCTTGCTTCCTCATTGCACTGGCTACACCCTCTAGTGTAATGATGAATAAAAGTGGCGAGAAAAGACATCTTTCCTGATTTTAGGGGGAAGTCATACAGTCTCTTGCTACTAAGTGTTATGTCAGCTGTAGGTTTCTCATAGATGCCCTTTAACGCACTGAGAAAATTTCCTTCTATTCCCAGTTCCCTGAAAGATTTTATCATTAAAGAGTGTTAGATTTTGTGAGATGCTTTTGTCTACTAAAATGATCAGGTGGGTTTTTTCAAAGCAAACAAATTTGAAGTCAGTTAGGTATGGTTTTTTTTTACTATCTTTTTTATTTAAATAGTTTATTGTCAAGTTGGTTTCCATATAACACCCAGTGCTCATCCACACAAGTGCCCTCCTCCATGATTAAAGAAATCATTGAATTTCAGAAATATAAGAGGGGCACCTGGGTTGCTCAGTTGGTTAAGCGTCCGACTCTTGATTTTGGGTCAGGTCGTGATCTCACGGTTTGTGGGTTCAAGCCCCGCATCGGGCTCTGTGCTGACAGCTCGGAGCCTGGAGCCTGTTTCAGATTCTGTGTCTCCCTCTCTCTCTGCCCCTCCCCCACTCATGCTCTGTCTCAGTCTCAAAAATAAATAAATTTTAAAAAATAAACTTCAAAATAATTTAATAAAAAAAGAAATATAAGAAACTTTGAAATTCATTAAGCTCTGTGTTTCCCAAACTTATAGTCTCTTTTCACTTATACTATTTACTCGATAGTATCTTTATAAATCGATTCATATTTAATAAATAATATTTAAGTATATGACTTTTTACAAGGAAACTTCATACGGCTACCACAAGTTAAACCAGCCTTATTTGCCTTAAACAGAAAGTAATTATAATAGTAAAAGCACTAAAGAAAACATACTACAGCATAAAAATAAAATGGTCTCTGGGTTAAGATGGTGGGTTGAAAACGAATGTAGTAACACTCCGTGTTCAAAGCCATCTCAAGTGGCGGCAAAGGCAGGTTTCATCAAGCACAGACTCACCAGGGGGTGAGAGGGGGACGCAGCAGAGGGACAGGCGGTGACTAACTGGGCACGTGAGTTGGAGGAGAGGGGCCTCGGGAGGTTAAACACCAGTCCCCATCACCACAGAGCTGTGCTCTCTGGAGAACGCGGAAAAGAAGGTTCCACTGGGGGTCCAGCGCCTGGGAGGGATTGGGAGCCTGGTGTCAGGCCCTGTTCAGCTGCTCGGTTCCAGGCCTTTCCCTTCCAGCCAGGAGACTGGAAAAAGCCCGGGAGCGGTGGGGGGGGGGGGGGGGGGGGGGTCTGAGCCGCTGGGACAGAAGACCTGGGGAAGTGATTCCGACCCTGGGGTACAGGAAAGGCTCAGATATAATGTAAGATGTGCTCAGGCTTAGAGATGCAGGCAATGAGCGTTGATCTCACCCGACGTTCTCACTGGAACTACTTTGGGGAGGGGACAGGGGCGCGGAGGGGAGTGGAATGGAAGAAGCCGGAGACCCGCTGCTTCTAGATGGGTCACAACGCGCTGGGGTGGAAAGGCTGGAAGCACCTGCTCCAGCGAACAGCAATCATGGCTTGGGGGGCGGGGGGCGGGGGCGCTTGCCGGGCGGCATGGACGATGCTACCTGCTAAGGGAGGCCTGGATTTCGGCCGTGAAGGCAGCCAGCAGGTGTCCGGGAGCCGAGGCCGGGATGCAGCGTCTCCCTGCTGCCCTGGCTGCTGGACCCAGCCCGTCCACAGAGCAGGTTCTGCTGGGAAGTGACCATGTCGAGGCTTCTCCCCCTGCCCGGGCCCGGGCGATGCTGGGGGCATGTCCATCCAGCCTCACGCCTAGCGGGTCCAGCCTCTGGGAGGCACGCACGGGGGACCGGAGACCGGGGCCCCTAGGGTGGCCCTTCCCCAGCGGCTGCACGGCTCCCCTCCTAGGGTGGGTGCTAACAGCTCCCCACCGTGACCCTCCGTCCCCATCACTCTGCCCGTCTTCTGGCACACTCTTCTGGCACGCTCCCCCCACCCCGGGGACACACCCAGCCCCCCCCCCCCCCCAGCGGGCCACCCAGTGTTTCCTGCCAGAACCCGGCTGATGGGGGCGGAGAGCCTTGGCGCCGGGTGGCCTTGAAACTCAAGGAGCGTCCCGGGGCCAGCTCTGGATCTGCTCTTCCACACACATCAAGTTCTTCCGTGCTGTTTGCAACGTGACGGGGAGGGACGCCTTGTCCACTTGCCGCTGTCGCCCGGTCCGGGGAGAGACTGAGGAAGGCCTGGCAGCAAGCCTTCGGCTCCCCACGGGGTCCAGGCCTTGCCCGGGGAGCTCGGCTGAGTCCCGGGGCTGTCGGGGGCCACCCGCTCAACTGGGTGACTCTAAGCCACGGCGTGTGTGTCCTTGCAGGAGACCCTGCGCTGTGGACCCTGGAGCCGTGAGTGGGGAGACCTGTGAGGCCCAGAGGGAAGGAAGGAGGAGGTGATGCGCTGCGCTCCCCGCAGACATCCCGGCAAGACGTCCTCCGGTGTCCCCGCGTCCCAGCTGAAGGCAGAGAAGGTTCTGGAGCGTGGGGCAGGGCGCCGAGGGCTTCCTCCCTGCTGGGCCCGCGGCCTCCACCGCCCCAGCGGCTTTGATCGCCTCGGTTCCCCTGTGCGCTCCATCACCAGCCATCTCTCCGCACCGCCCCTGCGGCCGGAGCTTTCTGGAACACCACCAGGCCGGGCACAAAGAGGACCCAGCAGCCCCGCAGGCCCAGAAAACACGGGGGAGGGAGGTACCCCTGCAGGTTCAAGGGCGTCCCTGACTCTGGGGTTTGGGGAAAGAAGAGGGACTCACACAGCTGTCCTCACTGCTGCCCTGAGGACCCAGGGTCTCTGGACCAGCTTTCTCTCTCTCGGGGGCTGGGGGGGGGGGGTCTGGAGGGGGGATGGAGGGCAGCTCCCAACACAGGCCCAGGCCACGCCAGGCACCCAGAATTAAGACCCACGTTTTGAGGCCACTCAAGTTATGAGGATTTCACACAAAGAAAAGGTCAACAATATGAAATGCCCTTGGTCTTGCAGTCACGGGCCAGACCCCAGTCTGGGAAGGGGTCTCTCCCACCCGCCTGCTGCCCTGGGCTGGGGGGGCCTGGGGGGGCTGCAGTCCCCGCCCCCACCCTGCAAACACAGCACTCCACCCCCGGAGCTGAACTTGAGTCTCTGTGTCTAACAATACAAGGCTTGAGTTTTCTCTTTAATGCACGCTCGCGCCCCATTCCCATTTTCAGCAGGACCCGAGGCGTGTCTGGGGTGGGGGGTGGTCGCGTCATCCCACAAGAAACCGCACTGCCCGGGCAACGTCCTGGGTCGCGAAAAAGAGAATTGAAGGGAAAAGGTCTTGAACAGTTGACCAACAGGTACTTTGTACGTTGCAGGTATTATATATTGTGCTCTTACAGCAAATTAAGCAGGGGAAGAGGAAGTGCTCTTAAGAAAATCGTTAAGGAAGAGAAAGCACCGTGCGGTAAAAAAAAAAAAAAAAAAAAAAAAAAAAAAAAAATCCACATATAGACGGGCCCGAGCAGTTCAAACCGGTGTTGACCGAGGGTCTCGACCGCACGTTCCCTGCTGCTAACCTCGGTGAGGTGTGGCTGCTAACTCTAATTCCACTGCCGGGTATTTACGCAAAGACAGTGAAAACACGGACCCAGAAAGATTCGTGCGCGGCCCTGTGTTTCCCGCCCTCTCTCCAGGGTCAAAATCTCTGGGGGCTGCTACGTCCCAAAGGTGGGGGGCTTCGTCTCCGAGGAGAAACTGCTGCCCTTCCCCCTGCGGCCCACACGGTGGCAGCAGAGAGCCAGCTTCCCAGGCGGCCAGGGAAGGGCGGAGCCAGGCTCGTGCAGCGGTGGGGCTGGGGGAGCAGTGCGCCCTTCCCGCAGGCTAGCACCAGCAGCCCTGGCCCTGGGCTCCCCGGACACGGCTGTCGGCCCAGCGCCGCTTCCATCTTGTTCTGCCCTGCAGTCCATTTAGGAGCCTCAGCCTTAGGTTTCTTCAGGGCCAGGCGCTAACAGCCAGGAAAACACATGCCTGTTCAGAGGTTGGGGGGCAGGCTCCAGCCCCCTCCCACTGGGTCCCTGGTCATGCTGGCCTGTGGGGGAACGGCCTCCCGGAGTGTTAGGGGAAACGAGGAATTCGTGTTTCTTCGTGAGTCTCTCTCCAACACAGGCAACTGACTCCTTTCCCACTGGGTTAGCCGAGGCGGCCACCGTCGTGGTCATTATACCCACTTGCACGGGTCTAATAAAGCTCCTTTGTGCCCCCTTGAGGCCAGTCCATTCCTCCCCAGGGCTGACCTCTGGCACCAACTGGTCTGTGTCTGTCATGATAGTTTTGCAAATGGAATCTGAGGGGACCTAGACTTTAGGGGCTTGTTTTATCATTCGGCTTGATGCATGCAAGACCCTTCGTATTGTGGCTCTCAGCCGTCCAGCCCTTTCTATGGCTGAGTGATATCCCATCGCACCAATAAAACCCACTCGTCCCGATTTGACCAGTTCTCTGTCTAGTTCTCTGCCATTTTGCTCTGTCCTCATCATTCTTTGACTCCTTCCTTTCTTTCTGGCAAACAGGATGTTCTAGGCTCGTGTGTGTGTGTTTTTAAAAAAAATGTTTAAATGCTTATTTATTTTTGAGAGAGAGTATGCAATCAGGGGAGGGGCAGAGAGAGGGGGAGAGAGAGAATCCCAAGCAGGCTCCAAGCTGTCAGCGCAGAGTCCAGCACAGGCCTTGAACTCATGAAGCGTGAGGTTATGAATCAAAATCATGAGCTGGACGCTTAATCGACTGAGCCACCCAGTCGTGTGTGTGTGTGTGTGTGTGTGTGTGCGCGCGCGCACACACGCGTGTGTGTATTTTAATAATAGGGTAAGTTCACATAACATGAATTAACCATCTTAAAGCTTATAGTTCAGGGGCGCCTGGTTGGTTCAATCAGTTAAACGTCCAACTTCGGCTCAGGTCATGATCTCACAGTTTGTGGGTTCGAGCCCTGTGTCGAGCTCTGTGCTGACAGCTCAAAGCCTGGAACCTCCTTCAGATTCTGTGTCTCCCTCTCTCTCTGACCCTCCCCTGATCACACTGTCTCTCTCTCTGTCAGAAATAAAAACATTAAAAAGTTAAAAAAAAAAAAAAAAAGAGCCACCGGGATGGGCAGGAAATGGCATCTCCTGTGGTTTTGGTTTGCACCTCCCTGAGGTCTGAGGATTCTGAGCACCTCTTGGTTACCTAGATGCCTCCTGTCCTTCTGCTCTGGTGAAACAGCCATTCAAATTCTTTGTCCCTTTTTAAAATAACGTTTTGTCTTTTTGTTGTTGAGTTGTAAGAATTCCATACATATTGTGGATGTTAAGCCATCATCAGAGATGAGTTTTACAACTATTTTATCCCCCTCACATGAGTTGTTGTTTAATTTTCTTGTCCTTTGAAGAAAAAGGGTTTTCATTTTGATGGGGTCCAATTTATCTGCTTATTCTTTGGTTGGTGTTATATTTAAGTAGCCCTTACCTTATCTATGGTGACAAAGACCTACACCTGTGTTTCTTTCTCAGAGTTTTATAGTTTAGAAGATTCTTTATGAGAATTCGTGTGTGTGTGTGTGTGTGTGTGTATGTGTGTAGCATAGAATATCTCTTTTTTTAAAATTTAAATTCAAGTCAGATAACATACAGTGTTGTCTTGGCTTCAGGAATAGAATCAGTGATTCATCACTTACATATAACACCCAGTGCTCATCCCAACAAGTGCCCTTTAATGCCCATCCCCCATTTAGCCCATCCCCCCACCCAACAGTCTTCCAGTAACCCTCAGTTTGTTCTCTGTATTTAAGAGTCTCTTATGATTTGCCTCCCTCTCTGTATTTATCTGACTTTTCCTTCCCTTTCCTTATGCTCATCTGCTGAGCTTCTCAAATTCCACCTATGAGTGAAATCATAGGATTTCTGTCTTTCTCTCCGACTGACTTATATTGTTAGCATAATACCTTCCATTTCCATCTATGTTGTTGCAAATGGCAACAGATTTCATTCTTTTTCATCACCAAATAGTATTCCATTGTGTATATATACCACATCTTCTTTGTCCATTCATCAGTCAATGGACAATTGGGTTCTTTCCATAATTTGGCTATTGTTGATAGTGCTGTTATAAACATTGGGGTGCATGTGCTTCTTCAAATCAGCATTTTTTTATCCTTTGGATAAATTCCTAGAAGTGCAATTGCTGGGTCACAGGGTAGTTCTATTTTAATTTTTTTAACGTTTATTTATTTTGAGAGAGAGAGAGAGATAGTGCAGAGGAGGGGCAGAGAGAGGGAGAGAGAGAATCCAAAGCAGGCTCCAGGCTCTGAGCTGTCAGCACAGAGCTGATGTGGGGCCCGAACTCATGAACCTCAAGATCATGACTCGAGTTGAAGTCAGATGCCAACTGAGCCACCCAGGTGCCCCCTTTCTTTCTCTTAACAAGTGGCCACCTTGAACCTGTGGAATATTTTAGGTAGCTCTGCCATATTAGCAATATTAAATCTTCCAATCCAGAAAGAGGGTTGTCTCCTCATTTACTTAGGTATTATTTAATTTCCCACAGAATAGCATCAGAGGCAAACAACAGTGGAATTCTTCCTTAGAAAAGAAGATAGATGGGGTTTAAAAAATGTATAAGTGGGTATGGAGAAAGTCGAGAAACTGACTTGATCATCAAAGGCTCAAAAGTTAGCGACGCCATGTACTTCTGGAGGGGATGGGGGGTGGCAGCTGACGTCAAGCCGACTGAAAGCCCATTTAAGAAAGACTGAGACTCTCACCTCCCTTACAGTCTACAGTGCACTTTCCACACACGGGCAAATACCTGGACAGTGATTTTCTGGAGATGGTTAGACCAGATCCTCTCGGCTGGAGGCACTGGGATCAAATGAAGGCGGGGGCGCTGTGCCCACACGGTACTCAGGTGAGCAGAGCCGTACCGAATCCCGAGAACGTACCTCCCACCGAGCTCCCGGGACCCTGGCCACCAGCGTTCACCCTTCTCTGGCCAGAGGTTGGTACAGTCTGATTTATCAGGGAACTCTGCCAAGCCCATTGAGAATGACCTAAACATACCGAATAGGGGTCCCCAAATAAACTTCCCTGTTAGATAATTGGACGCTGAAATCCAAATTCGGTAAGCCCTAAACACAAGCTCAGAGCTATCAAATTTTAAAAAAAAATTTTTTTTAATTCAGACATAATTTACTTACAGCAAAATGACATTTTGTTTTTGGTTCAAACACAGTTATAAAACCATTAGACTCAGGATAAAGGGGTGGCTCAGTCAGTTGAACATCCAACTTCAGCTCAGGTCATGATCTTGTGGTTCATGGGTTCAAGTCCTGCGTCGGGCTCTGTGCTGACAGCTCAGATCCTGGAGCCTGCTTCGGATTCTGTGTCTCCCTCTCTCTCTTCCCTTCCCCAACTTGCTCTCTCTCTCTCTTTCAAAAATAAATACATATTTAAAAAATTTTAAGTGTTTAAAATAACATCAGGATAAAGAGCAGCTTCATCATCCTCCAAGTGAAACATCTTTTTAATTTCCGACATGTATTAATTTTTTAATTAAAAAAATTTTTTATCCCCAGCATTTAACATGAACCTGCAAATCATGCAACTTACATGACTTGAAAGAAACAGACCCTGTACATGTATTGCACGGGGAACAGAGAATAGGACATCGCCTCAGAAGGAACATTCCAAGAACCAATGGACACCTGCTGGAAATGCAAAATATGACAGCAGAAATTAGAAACCCATTGGATGGGCATTAATCTCAGAGAGGTGAAGACTTGTATCCATCTCCGTGTTTACATGAATGTTTATGGCAGCTTTACGCATAATAGCCACAAACTGGAAGCAACTGAATTGCCCTTCAATAGATGAATGAACCAAACAGTCGTGCATCTTACTCAGCAGTAAAGGTGAGGGAACAGGAGTGACACTGTGGAAATGGCAGAGTAGAAGGCTCTGGGGGGGCACCTGGGGGGCTCCGTCGGTTAAGCGTCCAGCTTCAGCTCAGGTCATGATCTCGCATTTCATGAGTTCGAGTCCTGTGTCAGGCTCTGTGATGACAGCTCAGAGCCTGGAGCCTGCTTCAGACTCTGTGTCTTCCTCTGTCTCTCTGCCCCTCTCCCACTAGCTCGCTCTCTCAAAAAATTTTTTAAAAAATTAAAAAAAGAAAGAAAAGAAAGCTCCAGAAATCCATTCCTCCACTGGAATAATAATTGAGCTATCTGAAGCAAGTGTCTAGGAACTCTAGAATCTAGTCAAATACCTACGGCATCCAGGGGAAAGCATGATGACGGGGCCTGTAAATCGCATGGAAACAAGTTTCCATGTTTCCATGTTTCCAGTGGCTGACACCCTGCGTCCTTCAGCACAGCAGGCAGACATGTTCATGTTACGGCTCACCGAGGCAATGGGATCCTGCCCTTCAATATGGGATGCTGTCCTTCAGGGTTTGTTGATTTTTTTTGTTTTTCTATTATTTTTTGTTTAGTTTTTGTTTACTGCTCATCACTGCTATTGATTGCTGGTGACTCAGTCAGTAATTCATCTGACTTTGGCTCAGGTCATGATCGCACTCTTTGTGAGTTCTAGCCCTGTGTCGGGCTCTGTGCTGACAGCTCAGAGCCTGGAGCTTACTTCAGATTCTGTGTCTCCCGCTTTCTCTGTCCCTCCCCTTTTCATGCTCTGACTCTCTCTCTCTCTCAAAAATAAATCATTAAAAAATTTTAAGAAGATATAAATATTATAAACATGTATACACTTAACAATAGAGCCCAAAAATATATGCAAAATTAACAAAATTGGAAAGACATATAGACAGTTCTACAATAATAGAGAATTCAATATCCTACCTTTAACAATAGATAGAACCAGATAGAAGAAGATCAATAAAGATATGGAGCACTTGAACAACATTATAAACCATAATTAGACCTAACAGACATTCAGGAAACTCCATTGAACAATAGAATATACATTCTTCTCAAGTGTACTTGGAATGTTCTCCAAGATATTTTAGTCCATAAAACAAGTCTTACTAAATGTAATAAGTTTAAAAAAAATTCAAGTCATACAAAATGTATTTTCTGATCACAGTGGAATGAAATTAGAAATCAATGACAGAGAAAAAGGGTGGGGGAGAGGGGAAAGTGGGTGATGGGCACTGAGGAAGGCACTTTTTGGGATGAGCACTGGGTGTTGTATGGAAACCAATTTGACAATAAATTACATTAAAAAATACTCCAGGGGAAAAAAATCAATCAAGGGAAAACTGGAAAATTCACAAATAAGTGGAGATTAAACAACATTTCTTTTTTAAGAAAAATTTTTAATGTTTATTTTTCAGAAAGTGAGAGAAACAGAGCATGAGTGGAGGGGGGGCAGAGAGAGAGGAAGAGAGAAACTGAAGCAGGCTCCAGGCTCTGAGCTGTCAGCCCAGAGCCTGATGCGGGGCTCGAACCCACGAACTGTGAGATCATGACCTGAGCTGAAATCAGATGCCCAACTGACTGAGCCACTCAGATGCCCCTAAACATTTCTTGACCAATTATGCAATCAAAGAAGAAATCACAAGGGAATTTAGGAAATGCCTTCAGATGAAAGAGAACAACAACAACAACAACAGCAAACCCGAAAACATACCAAACTGACAGGATGCAGTAAAAGCAGTGTGAAGAGGGAAATTTATAGCAGTAAATGCCTACCTTCAAAGAGAAGAAAGATCCCAAATTGATTATCTAGTTATATAACTTAAGGAACTAGAAGATGTAGAGCAAACTAAATCCAAATCTAGCAGAAGAAAGGAGATAGTAAAGATTACAATACAGGTAAAGAAAACACAGAATAGAAATTTATGTAGAAAATCAACAAAACCACAAGTAGATTTTTGAAATGATCAACAAGATTGGGAAACCTTTGGTTAGATTGACTAAGAAAAAAAATTAAGATTCAAATTACTAAAATCTTAAATGAAAATGGGAACATTACTACTGATTGTATAGATTAAAAGGATTATAAGATAATTCTATGAACAGTTGTATGCTAACAAATTGGATAACCTGGATGAAATGGGCAGATTCCCAGAAACACACAACCTACCAAGACTGAATCATGAATAAATAGAAAATCTGAATCGACTAATAGATAGTAAAAGGCGAAAGATTTATACGATCTGAAGAGAAACGAGAGTTCAGTTGATAGATAGTAAGCAGACTAATTCAGTAATTAAAAACCACCCAAGAAAGAAAACCCTTGGAACAGATGGTTTCACTACTGAATTCTACCAAACATTTAAAGAACTAATATTAGGGGCGCCTGGGTGGCTTAGTCGGTTAAGCGTCCGACTTTCGCTTAGGTCATGATCTCGCGGTTCGTGGGTTCGAGCCCCGCGTCGGGCTCTGTGCTGACTGCCAGCTCGGAGCCTGGAGCCTATTTCAGTCTGTAACTCCCTCTCTCTCTG
>NW_024081400.1:349783-394773 GCF_003009895.1 Hyaena hyaena
CAGACTGAAACAGGCTCCAGGCTCCGAGCTGGCAGTCAGCACAGGGCCCGACGCGGGGCTCGAACCCACGAACCGCGAGATCATGACCCAAGCGAAAGTCGGACGCTTAACCGACTAAGCCACCCAGGCGCCCCCAGAGCCAGAAGACTCTTGAAGAAAACTAATACCAATATGCTTTATGAATATTGATGCAACAATCCTCAATGAAATAGTAACAAACTGAATTCAGTTTAGAAACATTAAGAGGATTATACACCATATTAAGAGGATCATACACCATGACCATGTGAGATTTACATCAGGAATGCAAGGATGGTTCAACTTATGAAAAGCAATCAAATACACCACATTAACAGAAAAAAGGAAAAAAATACCATGACTATCTCAATCAATGCCAAAATTTTTGACAAAATTCAACATACTTTCCTGATTGAAACAAAAACATTCAACAAATTAGTAATAGAAGAAAAACTATCTCAAGATAGTAAAAACCATATATGAAAACCCTACACTTAACGTCCAACTCAATGGTAAAAAGACTGAAAGTTGGGGTCTCTGGGTGTCTCAGTCCATTAAGCGTTTGACTTCAGCTCAGGTCATGTCTCGTAGTGTGTGAGTTCGAGCCCTGCATCAGGCGAGCCCCGTTTCTCTCCCTCTCCCTCTCTCCCTTATCTCTCTCCCTGCCCCTCAGGGGATTCTCTCTTCCTCTCTTTCTGTCCCTCACTCACTTGAGTGTTTTCTCAAAATAAATAAATAAATAAAGACTGAAAGCTTGTCCACTAAGATCAGGAATAAGGCAAGGTTTGGCCATTTGTATATTCAACATAGTACTGGAAGTGCTCACCTGAACAATTACAAAACCCTAAGGATTATACTTACACACACACACACACACAGAGAGAGAGAGAGAGAGAGAAGGCCAGTTCCAGATGGCTTCACTGGTAAATTCTACCAAACATTTACAAAGAATTAACACCAATCTTTATCAAAGTTTCCCAAAAACTGAAAAGGAGGGAACACTTCCAAGTTCATTTTATGAGGTCAGGATTATACTGATACTAAAGCCAGAAAAAGACACTACAGGGAAAGAAAACTCCAGGTCAATACCCTTATGAGTACAGAGTCAAAAATCCTCAACAACATTCTATCAGAGTAAATTCAGCAGCCTAGTGAAAGGATTATGTATCATGACCAAGTGGGATTTATCCCTAGAACGCAAGCGTACTTCATAATAAGACACTCAGTCAATGTGATACCTCACATTAATAGAAGGAGAACAGAGTGACGGCGATGTGTAGCACAGACGAAATGGCCATACCACCCCGGTTCACCTCCTCCACCTTCTCCTTCTTCAATCCTTGTAATCTGGTATCCGTTCCTCCACAAAAACAACGTTGCATAAAACTAAACAGCCCCCCATGGGGCACCTGGGTGGCTCAGCCGGTTAAGTGTCCGACTTCAGCTCAAGTCATGATCCAACGGTTCATGGGTTTGAGCCCCCGCGTCGGGCTCTGTGCTGACAGCTCGGAGCCTGGAGCCTGTTTCAGATTCTGTGCCTCCTTTTCTCTCTGCCCCTCCCCCGCTCAAGCTCTGTCTCTCAAAAATAAATAAATGTAAAAAAAAATTAAAACTAAACAGCCCCCAAACCGTCCGCTACTTCTTCGTCCTCACCTCGTTGCATCATCCACGGCGCCGACACTGACCAGTCTATGCCTCGTGAGCTGCGATCTTCCCCAGCTTCCATGACACTGTTGTCTTTGTCTGTGCCTCTGTCTGGGTCGCAGGCATTGAATATTTACTTGATCGTTAAATACTGGAGTATCTTAACTCAGCTCAATGCCCTCTTCTCCTTCCACACTCTCTCCCATTATCTTCGATTACCATTGATATATCGACCAGAGCCAAACTTACCTTATGCCCCGACCTCTCCCCTCTGGATCTCAGACGCCGGTGCCTGAGTGGAAGGATGCCTCAAAGGCATCTCAGACTCAGCCAGACCAAGGCCGAACCCACAGCCGCCCTCCAAGGCTTAGTCCAGTCCCTTCTAGTGACAGTAAAAGAAACCCAGAACCCTCGTTGACCCTCCCACAGGCTCTACCACCGCTCTGTGCTAACTCTGTCTCCTGAACATCCCTCGAATCCACCCGCTCCCTCCCTCTCCATCACCACCTCATTCCAAGGCACCACCATCTCTCATCTGCACGGCTGCCTTTGCTGGTCATCTGGTCTACCCACACTTACTCCTGGCACCATTCATTTTGTTCTCCACACTCCTACCAGAGCAATTTTCCCAAACACGTATGTAGTCTGGGACGCTGAGGCACAGAGAGACTGACGTGCTTGCCTGAGGCCACATAGAAGGCAGCGGCCCAGACTGGGTGACAGAGAGTTGGCCTTCAGGGCCCGTGCCCTAAATTTCACACTGCCCTGGGCTCAAACCCTCACCCCTGGGATTCCTGGGCTGTGGTTAGGGCTCAGGTCAGAGTTGGCCAGGGAAGAGATCTGCAATGGATGTGAGGTTTTAGCTCTTTCTGGGGTATCTCCTCTGTTTCCAGAACCTGCGTGGGAGGGATCCCTGCAGGAGAACATTCACGTGCACACTCTGCGCAGGTGCTGGGCGCAGGAACGCCAGCAGGCGCTGACCCGCTCACCGCCATCTCTACAGCCACCCTCTGGGCCCGAGGGGCTTCAGGCCAGATCCTGAACCACACAGCTCAGCAGCTGGGGTGTCACTGATTGTGACCTCAAGGGCTTCTGAGGTCGCAATGACCCTGTGGGCCTGGGCTGCTGGGGCCCCAGGGCCAGTGCTCCCGTGGTAGCAGGGCCGCCAGCACCATGGCCAGCGCCCGCCCCTCCGGGGTCACATAAGCCAGGCCCCGGGAGCAGCCTGCAGCCTGAACAATTCACTGGCCCCTCGTTTCCGGCTGGAGGCTCCAATGCATCGCGGTTTGTGTTTCCTTACGTTGCTGAACCAAGACAGTGCTGTTGCCAGGGCCCTGTCCCCGTGCTCTGGACCAGTCTCGGGGGCCCGAGGGGCACAGCCTCTCTCTCACACCTGGGTAGCGGCAATGCCAGGGAGCCCTGATCTAAGCCTCGATCGTCACCACCGCCAGGACTTGGGGAGGCAGCCTGGGTGGCTGGGAAGGACAGTCCCGGGTCAGCGTGGGAAGGGTGATGTGCCTGATGTCAGAGTCCTGCCCTGGGCCCCGCAGTGGGGCCACTCTGCCCCTGAGGGAGGCAGACTCAGCCCCGGCAGTTTGCAGGGTCACATGCATGGCTTAGGGGGTCTGCAGGTAGGTATGGGTGGGCGTGAGGGGTGCCCCTTCTCCGGCCTCCTCCAGACCCCTCGGTTCCCGTGGTCATGCTGCCTCCTCAGGTCGATCGTTAGTGTGGTCGCCTCTTCGGGTCCCATTCAGGGCTGTTTGAGGCTGTGCCGGGCGCCCCGGACCCCACCTCTTCCCCTGCTCGCCAGGCGGGAGGCGATGCAGCAAACGCTTAGCCTTTCAGAGCTTCAGTGTCCTTGCCTGAAAACCGGGGGTGACCGTAGTCTGTTCTCCATCAGGTCAAGCACAGAACTCAGCAGACACTTTGCTGAGCCCAGAGCCTGTGGCTCCCACTGGGACACAGGCCCCCATCCCGGACCAGATCCCTCATCTGGCTTCTCAGGAGGAGAAGAGCCAAAATCTATAGACAGGGGTTAGCGAGCTGCCCAAGTGTAGCTGACAGTGAAGGGCTGTGGGGCCGGGACCATGGAAGGGACACCAGTGTCAGAGGCCACGGGGTCAGAGGCCACGGAGGCCCCCGCTAGCCAGCACTGGTGTGGAGGGAGGCACAAAGCTCTTTGCCAGGTGGGCACGTCAGTGGAGAGGCCCCCTGCTCAGGGTCAGGAAGACTTTTTTTTTTTTAATGTTTTTTCTTTATTTCTAGGAGAGAGAGAGAGAGAGAGAGAGACAGCGTGAGCAGGGGAGGGTCAGAGAGAGAGGGAGTCACAGAAAAAAACAGGCTCCAGGCTCTGAGCAGGCAGTCAGCACAGAGCCCGACGCGGGGCTCGAACCCACGAACCGCGAGATCATGGCCTAAGTGAAAGCTGGATGCTTAACCGACTAAGCCACCTAGGTCCCCCCAGGAAGACTTCTCAGTAGGACTGGGGGACAGGTCACAGGCAGGGCTGCTGGCGTTTCTGGGCCAGGCCAAGGCCTGCCGGGACGGCTGATCTTCCAGAATCAGAGACCAGGCCCGCCAGGCGGGGTGAGCGGGGTGTGGCCGGCTCACACATAGGAGGGCTTGGCCTTGGACCAGGGTAGTCTGTATCCAGCGAGGCCATTCAGCCTCCTGACGAGGACCCGGGGTCAGCGTGTCATAACATCAGAGTAGACAGCACCACAGCTGACCCCTCCCCCCCTCCCTGCCCAAGGCAAGGACGCCCTCAGCCCCCAGCGAGGGTTTCCAGAAGCCCTTGTAGCTCCAGGGGCGAGGGGAGCAGTGTGGGGAGCGCGGCCCAGTTCATCGAATCCCCACTGGAGCAGCCTTCCCTGAGGTCCAGCGGCCTCCTGGGCGCCCCGGAACCCCAGACTAGGGAAGATCGCCGTGCTCTCCGTCGCCATCTCTCTAGATTTCACTAGGACCTTCACCGCACGCGGGGGGCGGGTAGCTGCGGTGAACAGAAAAGGGGAGAGAGCCCGCAGGTCAGACACAAAGCCAGGTGGATGGCTGGTTACTTTTCACCTTCCCAACCTGGGTCCTGGCGAGTGTAGACATTTCCAGGCTTTGCTGGGAAGAGGCCTGTGGGTTTGAGTTCTCAGGCACAGACCCCGGAAAGGCCCGCAGGTGCGGATACCTGGGGAGCTGCTCACAGGGGGCGCAGGCGGGGGGCCTCCCGGGAGTGAGAAGGGGACAGGGGGAGACGCAGCGTGTGGTCACCACGGTGGGCGAGCCAGCCCAGTCCCACTGGGGCCTCGGGCGGGTGGAGCCGTCCCCACGGAGGGGCACAGCAGCAGGGCATTTACCTGCCATTCCCTATGCAGCGCCATCCCCCCGAGGGCTGCTTCTGAGGGCAGTAGCCTCCTGGGCACCCCCCGCCTTGAGGGTGCGCCTGGCAGAGCGGCAGACACGACCCCTGGGCACAGCTCAGAGCAGGGGGCGTGCGTGGGGCGCTGGGGGGTCTGCCCCGGGTCCCAGCCTGACACCAGTCTCAGCCAGCCCTGCTCCTGGGGGTCTTTCCACACCGGAAGCCAGCCCCCTCCGCACCTTCCCCCCCCCCCCCACCCCGGGGCTCACCTGTCAACTCGAGGGACCAAACCTGGAGCCCAAGCTGGCAGGGGGCTGGCTCTGTCACAACAGCACTAAGCTCACACGTTCACGACGCGACGGCTGTGTAGACCACAGTGAAGGTCTAATAGCGCAGACACAGGTGGGCAAGGGTCGGGCGATCTGATGGCCAAGGACACAGCAGTGGTCAGGCCTTAACCGCTGCCATTCTCAGCCCTGACCTACCTGCACGCACACCGGGTGCTTCATGAAGACAGTCCCGGGGCCCCCGGATGACTCAGTCGGTTGAGCGTCTGACTCTTGATTTCGGCTCAGGTCATGCATGATCTCACGGTTTGTGGGTTCGAGCCCCGCGTTGCGCTCTGTGATGACAGCTCAGAGCCTGCTTGGGGTTCTCTCTCCCTCTCTCTCTGTCTCTCTCTCTCTCTCTCTCTCTCTGCTCACTCTCTTTCTCTCTCACACAAAGAGTAAGCAAATTTTTAAAAAATTAAAAAAAAAATAAAACTAATACTATTCAGCGAGAGAGAAGCCGGCCTCCGAAAGATACCTAGTGAGTAATTCCATTTGTACGGCACCTGTGACAACCCATCAGCTTAGACAGGAGAACAGATCCGTGGGTGCCGGGGTCGGATGGGCTGTTCAGTGGAGAACCACCCCGAACGGCAGTTGTACAAAGATGCACACACACATACTCACACTTACACATGCACTTACACATACAATCACACACATGCACTTACCACACACTCGCACTTACACACACACTCTTGCGCACACATGCACTCTCACACACTCTCACACACATGCACTCACACACTCTTACACGCACTTACACGCACACATGCACTTACACACATACACTCTCACACACTCACACTTACACACTCACATGCACTCACACACACGCACTCTCACACTCACACATGCACTTACACACATACACTCACACACTTGCACACACACGCACTTACACTCTCACACTTACACTCACACATGCACTCACACACTTGCACACACACTCTCACACTCACACACATACACTCACACATGCACTCTCGCACACTCACACATGCACTCTCGCACACACGCACTCACACACACACCACACATGCACTCTCACACACTCACACTTACACACTCACACATGCACTCTCACACACGCACTTGCACACATACACTCACACACATGCACTCTCACACACACCACACATGCACGCACGCACTCACACTTGCACACTCACACATGCACTCTCACACACGCACTTGCACACATACACTCACACACATGCACTCTCACACGCACACGCACTCACACACACCACACACATGCACTCACACGTGCACTCTCACACACATGCACTTGCACACATACACTCACACATGCACTTACACACTCACCTCACACATGCACTCTCGCACACTGACACATGCACTCACACACACATGCACACATGCACTCTCACACATGCACTCTCACACATGCACTCTCACACTCACACATGCACTTACACACACACACCACACACATGCACTCTCAGACACTCACTCACACACATGCACTCTCACACGCACTCACACACACCACACACTCACACTTACACACTCACACATGCACTCGCACGCACACACTTGCACACACACTCACACACATGCACTCTCACACACGCACTTGCACACATACACTCACACACATGCACTCACACACACGTGCACTTACACACATACACTCACACATGCACTCACACACTTGCACACACACGCACTTACACTCACACACGCACTCACACATGCACTCACACACTCTTGCACACACGCGCAGTAACACTCTCACTTACACACACTCTCACACTCACACACACGCACTTGCACACATACACTCACACACATGCACTCTCACACTCACACACTCACACATGCACTCACACACTCACCACACACATGCTCTCACACACACTCACACGTGCACTCTCACACACATGCACTTGCACACATACACTCACACACATGCACTTACACACTCACCTCACACATGCACTCTCACACATGCACTTGCACAATACACTCACACATGCACTCTCACACTCACATATGCACTTACACACATTCACACACCACACACATGCACTCTCACACACATGCACTTGCACACATACACTCACACACATGCACTCTCACACACTCGCACTTACACACTCACACATGCACTCTCACACACACACGCATGCACTTACACACGCTCGCGTGTGAGGGCACATATAACGGGCGCAGTGTGGAGAAGCCGGGCATCGGTGGCCGGCCAGCATGAGCCCGCCCTCGCTCGGCCCCGCGAGGCCGGCGGGGCCCCATCTTCGGCCCCCTCCGCAGTCCCGAGGGGTCGCCGGGAGCCTGGTCCAGGACCAGACTGGCTCTGCCGCCGCCTCTCCGGCCCTGAGACGCCGCCTCTTGCCTTCCAGCCATGGCCGAAGAGTGTGCGGCAGTTAAACCCCCTTCCACCATGACCAACAAGGACCCCAAGAAGGGCTCCCAATATAAGAAGAGTAAAACCAAGATCCTGGAAAATTTCATCAGAAAGTTCCCGCACAGGTACAGACCCCCGCACCCCCAGGCCCACGTCCTGCCCCCCCACCCCAGCAAGCCAGCTGCCTCTGGGCCTCACAGGGTCTCCCTGAGGAGCACGTGCATGGAGGGCTCCCCTGCCGAAGGAGTCAGGGGGTCAGGCTGGGCCGGGGAGCGGTCCCTGAAGCCCCCAGGGCACCCAGAAACCTCAGCCAGCAGCAGTTACTGAATGCTCTGCGGGGCAGGCCGTGTCCCAGGTCTCCCCATCAGTGCGCTGATAGGTCCTGGAAAAACCAAACCAAACCAAACCAAAGAAACCTAGCAGCTTCCTAGCTGTGTGACCTCGGGCGAGTCCCTTGACCTCTCCCCGCCTTCATTTCCTCGTCGGTGACGTGTGGGTAACAAGCCCTGCCTCCTAGCATGGCCGTGAGTCCACCTAGGGGTTCATGTTGAAAGCGCTCAGCGCGACGCCTGGCACGCAGAAAGTTCCAGGCGCGCGCCGGCCGCGGGTCACCTACGGAGGCCGGGCGCCCCCTGCAGGCTCTCCGGGCTCACGGGCCCCAGCGCGCAGTTCCCGGAGCCCCGGGAGGCCGCGAAGACGGACGCCTCGCTGCGGGCTCGGCCGCCCCTGCAGAAGGTGCTGGTGCCGACGAGATCCATCCCGGTCAGGGGGTAAGTCACGGCCGGGCGCCGCCCGCCGGCCCCGCGCAGACGCTCAGGACCCAGGACGCCCCACTTCTCAGCGGAGGAATCCGAGGCCCGGAACGGAGGCGCCACAGCCAGGCAGCCGGTGGGAGAGGCTGCCCGGGACCCTGGGGGTGGGGTCGGGGGGCGCCCAGACCCAGCGGGTGGGGGAACGGGCCTGAGGGGGCGCCACCCTTCCACACGGCACAGGCGAGCGGAGGAAGAGCCCGCAACCTGGGGGCTCCGTGCAGCGGCTCTGAGGGGGGCGGGGGACCACGTAGACGCGAATGCACCCCCATCCGGGGGCACCACAGAGAAACACCCAGGTACCCTTGGGAAGACCACACACACACACACACACACACACACACACACACACCCCACACCTCACGCTCCGTGCCTGTTCTGATCGGCCAAGCCCCGGGGCCCACACTCCGTAGGTCACCTCGGGCAGGTCACAGGGACGCCTGCATGGTCCCCTAACCGGATGCCCAGGGAGGCAATGAAACACTCAGGCTTGCACGCGTGCGTGCACAGAAACACAGGTGCATGGCCCTGACTTTCATCCTGGGTCTCACGTAAGTCGCCTCATCTGGCTGCGGGCGTTTGCTCCAAATGCCTGGACGGAGCCGCGGGCACTGAGCCGCGGAGGCTGGAGTCTGAGAGCTCGGAGGCCCGGGTCTCAGCTGCTGCTGCTGCAGAAGGGGGTCAGCTTCAGGTCCCGCGTCCTGTGCACGGGGGCCCGGGCTCTCGGGGCTGGGCCTGCCTCAGGGGTCGGCCACGGGGAGAGCTCTCCCAGAGGGGGACACGGAGCAGAGACCTGGGGCACAAGCTGAAGTGTCAGCGGATGTGTCGGGGAGCTCGCGAGCCAACCTCTCCCCTGGGGTGGAGGGCCGGTCGGGCCCAAGATCTCCAGGGCAGGGAGGGGCTGTGGCCGTGGGCCCCTGCCAAAGGCTTGAAGTGGTGGGGAGCGGGCGGGAGAGATCTCCCACCTCGTCCCCCACCCTCTGAACCCCCGCCGGCCCTCTGTTGGGAATTGACCAGAGTGGGATTGTTGGGGGCCAAAGGGCCGTGGTCAGCAGATGCCGAAGGGGGGCAGACAGTGGATGGGGAGAGAGGGTAAGAGGGCACTGGGGGCCCAGGTGAGAAGCAGGGACTTTATAGGAAGAGACGCTCCAGGCAGTGGGAGACAAGTGCAAATGTCCTGGGGTGGGACCAATTCATGTCCCACTTAAGTGCCATTTTTGAGGATGGTTAGGAGACAGGGAGAATGCTAGATGCCGACATTTGTGTGAGGGGCAGTGGGGAGCCACGGAGGTCTGGGGAGCAGAAGGGTAGCATGCCCAGACCTGATGGAGCTGTTAGAGAATGCTGATGGGGGGAGGTGGCCACACAATACTGGGGCACCTTCTGGCAGGCACGAAGGTGACACTCGGTCAGCGTCTGGGCAGGCCTGGGGGACCGAGTCCCGGCCACGCAGGAGCTCTGACTTGAGGGGGGTGGTTGGGAGGGCAGCAGAGGCTGGGTGTGGGGTCCCAGGGTGGGTCTGGGCCGGGACCACAGACGTGGCTGTGGGCCTGGCCGATGTCTCTGGGCCAGCGGGGTCTGTGTGGCTTCCCTAGGCTGGGGGCGCCGGATTTCGTACCCCTGTCCAGCCCCAGACGGCGGCGGCCGCCTCCACTGAACTACCTTTGGGAACTGAAGCTACTGAGCCACCGCTTCCCAGGGCTGGCGTCAGGCGCCCCACATCTCCAGAGGCCTCTCCTAGAGCCCCGCTCGGTGCCCCGCCCCCCTCCCCGGCCCCCTGCCCCTGCTGCTCTGGGCAGCGCAGCGGCTGCAGAGCACTCCCTTCTGGACAGAGGTGGGCCTGCGTGAGCGGAGCAGCCTCGAGGGGGCTAAGCATCTCAGAGCCCCCGCCTTGCGAATAAACATCGTACGTTCATATCCTGGTCCCACTTGGATGGAGGGTTTTGCTTTCTGAGCCTCGCATTTTCTCACTATGTTTAATCTGAGGGGTTGGTGCAAGGGTTAGTGAGAGTACGAATGTCACCTCCAAGGATTTATCCCAAAGATGTGCTCACACACGAAAGGACAGATATTTGGACCAAATATTCATTATGGCACCGTAAGAAGTAGTGAAGGATCAGAGCCCCCCTCTATATCCGCTAGGAGGGGGCTGCTCAGTGACATCACGGCCGTCCCCTGAAACACTAGGCGCCCCTGAAATAGAGAGACAGCTCTTGATATCCAGGTCCGGAGAAATCTACAAAACATATTAAGAATTTTTTAAAAGCACACAACAGAAGTGTGTGTGATACACTACCGTGTGTGTGTGTGTGTGTGTGTGTGTGTGGAGTAGGTAACCATCAGGACCTCTGGGTAGAAGAACTGGGGAACTTGGCGATGGGGCTACTAATTTCTGAGATTTTATTTTATTTTTTATTTTTTTAAAAAATTTTAATAGTTTATTTATTTTTGAGACAGAGAGAGAGAGAGAGAGAGAGAGAGAGAGAGAGAGGATGAGTGGGGGAGGGGCAGAGACAGAAGGAGACACAGAATCTGAAACAGGCTCCGAGCTGTCAGCACAGAGCCCGACGCGGGGCTCGAACCCACGAACCGAGAGATCGTGACCTGAGCCGAAGTCGGACACTTAACCGACTGAGCCACCCAGGCGCCCCTAATTCCTGAGATTTTAATACATGAACCTACCAGCACGTGGTTGGTGCATTACAAATTCTTCGAATTTATGGAATACAACGCACTTGGGAATTCACAATGGCAGCACAGCACCTGCGGACGAGGTTAGGGTTTCCTCTCTTCACAAAGTCAGGGACTAGAAAGTCACCTTGGAGTCCTTGGGAGGGTGAACGGAACTGGGGACGCTAACTACAGCCGTCTCCCTAGGAGAGAGTGTGGGGACCCTGAGAATGGCCACGGGGACCGCACTCAGTAAGGCGGGCAAGTGGCCCTATTCCAGGAAGAAGGTGGAATGAGGTCCCCAGTGGAGTGAGAATTTGTAAAGGGGCCCCCCTCAGGCCCTGGGGACAGTGGGACGCTGGTTCCCATTCTGCAAGAGGCGGAAGTCAGTCCTGCTGCGTGCCCCTGGGGTGTCTGGGGTCCGAGGCGTGGAGGATCGCCACGGGGTGGGCCCCCGGCAGAGGCCTCTGGGCCTCGCTCCCTGAAGCTGGCCTGGTATACCACGGCGCACCTGTCTGGTGGCAGAAGGCAGCAGAGACCCCCAGGGACCCCTCCTGTTGGGGTCGGCGCCAGGCTGACCTTCACGTGGGCTCTGTACGTCTCAGGAGTTTCCCTGCAAGGCGCACAGCTATGTCCTACTTGATACGTACAGAATACAGGGCCGTGCGCCTAGGAGGCATCCGAATGGTGAGGTGACGCACATGACCATGACCGAGGCTCACACCTGCCCGGAAGCCGCTTCTCCAGGTGCCTCTGGCCGCCTCCCTCTCCCCCAGGTAACCACCTCTCCCTCCTAACCTGTGAAAACCAGGATCTCAAAACAATACGTGTTGGCTTCCTTTTATCAATTAGCCATACAGGCTTGTATGATCTCACGGTTCGTGAGTTCGAGCCCTGCGTCGGGCTCTGTGCTGACAGCTTGAAGCCTGGAGCTGCTTCAGGTTCTGTGTCTCCCTCTCTCTCTGCCCCTCCCCCCCGACACTCTGTCTCTCAAAAATAAATGAACATTAAAAAAAATTTTTTTTTCTTAAATAAAGAATATTTAGGGAAGAAGGAGCTATCTGAATGCAAACTGGTGCAGCCACTCTGGAAAACAGAATGGAGTTTCTCCAAAAAATTAGAAATAGAACTACCCTATGACCCCGCAATTGCACTACTAGGTATTTATCCAAAGGACACAGGTGTGCTGTTTCGAAGGGGCACATGCACCCCGATGTTTATAGCAGCGCCATCGACAATAGCCAATGTGTGAAAGAGTCCAAATGTCCACTGACAGATGAATGGATAAAGAAGATGTGGTATGTGGGGCGCCTGGGTGGCTCAGGCGGTCAAGCGGTCAAGCGTCCCACCTCCTTTCAGGTCAGGATCTCACAGTAGGTGGGTTGGAGCCCCGCCTCCGGCTCTGTGGGGAGGGCTGCGGGGGGGCGGGGGCCGGCTGGATGTGGCTAGCAGGATGGAGGGGGTTGGGTGTCGTCCCAGGCTCCCCTGCGCAGGGGCTCTGGCCGGTGGCACCTGACTGGGGGTGGAATGTACAATCCACTTGTACTTGTGTTCAACATTCCGATGCTTGGGGAGCGGACGAGCTGGTCTTGCGGTCCACGCGGAGGCGGGCTGCAGCCGCGGGGTTGGGGCAGCAACAGGAGAGAGGGAGCCGGTGTCCCCAGGGGCTCCGTGGAGCAGCCGTTCTGAGTCCCTTCAGCTGAACAAGAGGAGTCACCGTGCTGAGCCTGGGCTGCAAGCCCGTGGGGGAGGGGCAGCACCCTGAGCCTGCCCCCGGCCCCCCCCCCCCGCCCGGAGGGGTGCTGAAGGGACCCAACCCAGCAATCTGCACAGACAGACAGAGGGGGGCCTTGCCTTCGCCCGGAGGCCGTCCAGCCAGTCGCCAGCACAAGCAGCTGGCTGCCATCCCGAAACTGAATAATGTATGAAGCAGAGTTGTTACAAAGAGCCGGGGATTTATTTCAGCATCACTTTAAATTATGGAAATGGGCCCCCCAGGGAGCTGCCTGGAGGACAAAGCCGCAAACTAAAACTGAAAAACAAAAGAAACAAAACACAAACAAACCAATACTGTAACCACGAAAGATCCGGGAACCCTTCCCGACACAGCCAGGAGCAGCAGCAGGTGAAAACGTTCTAACCCACTCTCTGCGACCCGACCCCCCTGGGGTGGCTTCCGCGGGGGGGGGGGGGGGGGAGGGGGCACTGACCCGGCTCGGCTCTGGGGGGCGGGAACCAGGAAATAAAAGGCAGTTGGTGGCACACTGAAGTGCCACGCGTGGGCTTTCCATCCGTTAGGAGCCGGCGCGGCGCTGTCGCAGAAAACCTGGGCTCCCTCCTGGTCTCGTCTGGCGATTCACAGGGGACACCGTCGTCCTCAGGCCGCCGGGTGACCCAGCGGGGACCTTGCCATCGAGGGGTGGGCAGTCAGCCTGGGGCCGCTCTGGTGCCAGCCGGAGCCGAAGCGGGAGAGGAGGGAGGGGCCTGGGGTGTGGGCCCTGCGGTCACAGTGCATCGGGGGCCATCAGCTGGGGGTGGGCAGTGGCCCATGAGGTTTGCATGTGACCAACTTCAGGATGCAGGGGGCCCTGGGCTTTCTTCCCACGGTCCCCCAGCGGGGCGAGGCCACCAGCGGCAGCCCCTCCCCGCGTGGCAGGGCCCGTGGACACAGGGTCCGTGAAGGCCTCGCAGCCTCCTGAGAAGGAGGCACCCCAGGACCGGCCCGGGAAGGAAGGGGATCTGCCGCCGAGGCTGAGGCGTGAATGTGACTAAGCCGCCCGTCCCCGGCCAGCCTGGCCCTGTGACCGGGCTCACAGGCCCTCAGGACAGGGTGTGGGGGCACCGCAAGAGGGGTTTGGCCTCGTCCCTGCCAAGCTGCCCTCCCTCAGCTGCGCTCTATTTGTGTTTCTCAGACCTCAAGCATACGCTGCCCCGTTCCCACCAAAGTGCTGGCATTTTACTCTGTCATCCAAGGTCATTGAAAAAGGACACCGTATGTTCAACCAGTCACGAAGGGGGCTTTCAGTCCTTCCCGAGGGAGGCCTCCCACGGCTGGCTGTGTTCCCAAAGCCGGAAGGGTGGATCCTCATTGCCAAGCAGACACACACACACACACACACACACACACACACACACACACACAGCTGCCTTCTGCTTTGATCTTTAGCCTAACACAGAACAAAAGGTCAGCTTTTCCGCCAAGTTTTCCCAGTTGCCCTTCTGGCCAGAATCCAGGTCGCCCCTGACCCGGTGCGCCGACCCCTTCCCCCCACCCTCCCCCCGCTGCCCACAGAGCCCTTCATACCTGTGCCCCGGGGCGAAGGTAACCCAGGCTCTCCATCTCGGTCTCAGCTCGTCTTCCCGGCCACCTGGCCTTCTTGGGCCGCGAAGGGAAACTGAGGCCGGACAGACGGCCCCACGCAGCAGAGCACACGGCAACGTGAAGCAGAGACAGCTCCAAAACGGCAGAAAGTAACCAAACATTTATTTCAAAACCATGAGCTCCCCGGCTCGCCAAGGTCCTGTAAAAGCGGCCACCCTTCTGCACTCGGGGCTCCGCGGGCGCACACGGGAGGCCTGGGATCTGGCCGCGGGGAGACCACAGGTGGGGGGGGGCACATACAGGGAGAAGCCTGGGGGCAGCGTGGAAGCGCCGATCCGAGGGCACTGCGCCCCCGAGGGAGAGGCCTGTGATGACCAGGGCAGGTGAGGCCAAGAGGCGGCACCAGCCATCATGTCTGCTCTGTGGCACCACAGGCAGGTGGGGTGGGGGTGGGGGCGCAAAGCTGACCCCCCCCATGGCCTCAAACGAAAACATACTAGTCATTGGACCGCCCCCCCCCCCCAGGGGTCTGGAGAAGGGCCGGCCCGGCAGGGAATCGCGGGAGCGGTGGCGCTGGGACTGGACCCCGGGCGGTGGCACCGGCGGGCGCGGGCGGGGTCCTCCAGGGGGCGCGGCGGGGGCGGGGGCTCAGCGCAGCCGCAGGTAGGGGGGCGCCGAGTAGTTGAAGAGCAGGAAGTCCATCCTGTAGAGGTCGAAGAGGCGCCGCTGGTAGAAGGGGCTGACGTCGCGGAAGAGGCGCTCGGCGAGGTCGCGCGCGGCCGCCCCCTGCGCCCGGGGCGGCGGCGCGGGGAAGCGCAGCCCCGGCGCGCCCAGCAGGCCCAACACGAAGGCCGCGTCGTCCGCCAGCGTCTCGAACTTGCCCAGCACGTCGTAGCGCAGGCGGCACGGGTGGCAGAGCGCGTGCGCGCGCTCCCAGTGCTCGTTGAAGGGCTCGTCGCGGCGCGTGCGCGGGTCCAGCAGGTAGGCCAGGAACTCGGCGAAGCGCACGTCGTGGCCGCGCGCCCGCGCCTCGGGGAGCGCGCGCGGCCGCAGGCGCCGCACGATGCGCGTGCCGAAGCGCCGCTGGAAGGCGGGGCTGGAGGGCCGCGCCAGCTTGCTGCGGTAGGCGGACGCCAGGCGCTCGAAGGGCTCGCGCACGAACAGCACGGCCAGGTAGGCGCGCAGCCGCCGGTTGATCTCGGCCGGGCCGAAGTCGGCCAGCGACGGCAGGCGGCCGGGCGCGTGCGCCTCGTGCGCGGGGATGGCGCGCGGGTCGCCGCGCGCGCGGCCGCTCAGCGCCAGCAGCACGCGCTTCCAGTTGGTGCAGGCCACCTTGGGCACGTAGCAGTACAGCAGCCCGTGCGCGTCGTCCACCAGCACGTGCCGCAGGTCCGCGGGCGCCAGCAGGCGCTGCCGCCGGGTGTGGCGGCTGCAGGCGCGCCGCAGCAGGTCGCGCCGCTGCCGGTGCACCTCGGCCATGGCGGAGCGCGGGCCCTGCGGGCGACAGGGCGGGGGACGGGTCAGCGCCGCCGGCCCCGCGCGCTCCGGCCGCCGCCACGGATTGGGGGGGGGGGGCGGCGGGGGGCGGGGACCGCAGATCGCCCTGCGATTCGGGGCCCAGGGGTCTGCCCTAGACTTGAACTTGGGGGACAATGGCTCTGACCTCCCGAGGCACGTGGAAGGCCGCGCGTGACAAAGTGTTGGGCACGCAGGACCCAGGCGGCCTCATAGCGAGCATGACCACGTCGGCGTGGTCATGTCAGTTACATCATCAGCGTGACAAGCGTGGGCGCAAACTGAATAGCTGCTCACTTTTTACCCGAAGCACGATAGTGTGTAAGAACGGCAGCTGTAGGGGCGCCTGGGTGGCTCAGTCGGTGAAGCGTCCGACTTCGGCTCAGGTCATGATCTCACGGTTTGTGGGTTCAAGCCCCGCGTCGGGCTGTGTGCTGACACCTAGCTCTGAGCCTGGAGCCTGTTTCGGATTCTGTGTCTCCCTCTCTGACCCTCCCCTGCTCACACTGTCTCTCTCTCTCAAATGGATAAAACATTAAAAAAAAAAAAAAAAAGAACGGCAGCTTTAATTCCACAGAAAGAGTTGAAAAATGCAGCCACTTGCAGGCCACCGAGATATTTTCTGTTCAGTAATAAAATCGGCTAATTCTGCATGTTCCTGTGGGTCTCGATTTCTTTTTATTACCACCGAGCAACTCTAATCTCAGCGCTTGGGCAGGAAGCTCGCCCTCCATGAAGCCTGTCCCTCCTCTGTGAGATACTAACATCGAGCCTTTATCTAGCACCTGCTGTGTGCCAGGAACTTTTCTGGGCACTTGACGACTCTATTAATTAGGTAGTGTTAGGACCCCTGGGCCACCCCCTCCTAGCCTGTCTCAGCCACGATGGGACGCAAGCCACCACTTCCCTGCCCCCCATGCCTCCCCTTTCTTCAAGTCCCTTCTGCACTGGACAGGCTCTCCATTCCAAGACGAACCCTCTAACCCCTCCCGCCCCTCCTCTTCCCGGTTTTCAGCTCAAGAGTTTCCAGGAGAGTGTTTTTAATTTCTCAAAATTGCCTTCAAAACCTTCAAGATATAATAATAATACAAAAAAAGACAACAACAAACGTTGATGATGCGGGGAAATGGAACATTCCTTCATTGCTGCTGAGAATGTAAAATGATATAGCTGTTGTGGAAAGCAGTTTGGCAGCTTCTCAAAACAAACATATGATCCAGCCTTCCACATCGAGGTATATACCCAAGATAACTGGAAACATATGTCCCGCCAAAACTTGTAAACAAATGTTCACGGCAACGTTAGTCAGAATAGCCAAAAGGTGGAAACGACCCAGATGTCCCATCAACGATGAATGAATAAATAGCGTGTAGCATATCCATACAATAGAATACTATTCAGCCAATAAAAGGAAGGAAATTCTTTGTTAATGTTTATATATTTTGAGAGACAGTGACAGCGAGCATGGAGAAAGAGAGAGAGAGAGAGAGAGAGAGAGAGAATCCCAAGCAGGCTCCATGCTGACAGCACATGGGGCTCAAACTCACGAACCATGAGATCATGACCCGAGCCAACATCAAGAGTCGGACGTTCAGGGCGCCTGGGTGGCTTAGTCGGTTAAGCGTCTGACTTTCGCTCAGGTCATGATCTCGCGGTTCGTGGGTTCGAGCCCCGCGTCGGGCTCTGTGCTGACTGCCAGCTCAGAGCCTGGAGGCTGTTTCAGAGTCTGTGACTCCCTCTCTCTCTGACCCTCCCCTGCTCACGCTGTCTCTCTCTCTCTCTCTCTCCTAGAAATAAATAAAACATTAAAAAAAATTTAAAAGAAGAAAAGATTGCCTACGTTAAGTGAAAGAAGCCAGACACAAAAGGCCACATGGTGTAGGACAGATTCCATTCAGAAGAAACGTCCAGAATAGATGCACAGAGACAGAGAGCACACTGCTCGTTGCCAGGGGCTGGTGGGGTGACTGCTAACTGCTGCTGGGTCCCCTCTCTGGAGTCATGAGCGTGTTCTGCACCTACAGTGGTGCTTATGCAGCCTTGTCAATGCACTAAAAACCACTGATTTGGACACTTTAAAAGTGAATGTTAATGGTATTTGAGTTATATCTCAGTTAAGAAAAAAGCCTTCTGAGTGTTTCCATTGCAGAGGAGGACAAAGCAGCCTCCGAAATGGTGGCGGACACTGTACCCCGTGCCTGCGGGAGAGTATCTGATGCTGGGGCCGGGAGGGAACAGTGTGTGTGTGTGTGTGTGTGTGTGTGTGTGTGTGTGCACGCGCGCGCGCGCGCGCCTGTGCTTCTGGTGCCTTTAAAAGCATCCCGCAGAAATCCAAGATACTTTAAGTGAAAAAAACTGAAGTACAGAACAAGAGTTAACATGCCACACTTTGGGTTTAAAAAGGGTTGGGGAGGGGCGCCTGGGTGGCTCAGTCGGCTAAGTGTCCCTCGGCTCAGGTCACGATCTCGCGGTTTGTGAGTTCGAGCCCCGCGTCGGGCTCTGTGCTGACGCCTCGGCTCCTGGAGCTGCTTCGGAATCTGTGTCTCCCTCTCTCTCCGCCCCTCCCCTGCTCATGCTCATGCTCTGTCTCTCCCTCTCAAAGATAAATAAACGTCAGGAAAAAAATTAAAAGTAAAAAAAAAGGGTTGGGGAAGGAAATAAATGTTTCAGAAAGGATAGTTGCAGGGAACGTCTCTTTTAGAGAGAATCAAATTGTCCCAGAATAACCAAGGCTGGGATGTGCTTCCAAATAATCCTGGGAATGGGTGGAGGGAGAAGGGTCTGGACTGGACAAGAGCTGACGGGAACACGGAGGGTCCATGTACATACACTTCTGCATGTGTCTGAATTTTTCACAACTGAAACGTAAAGCAGAGAAAAGGGGTAAACATGCCTTGTAGGTGTGATTTTGGAAGAGCGACCTAAGCACATGACCGAGCACTGGACCCTACACGCATGCCCACAACGTGCCCGGAAGGGCACACGGGAAACTAACCGGTCGCCCGGAGGGGTCCGCAGGGCCAGGGTGGGAAGGAGAGGCACTTTCCCGCCTGAACTTCTGCGGAGGGTTGAAGGCCCTATCGTGTGCTTATGTTACCTTTTCAACATCTCACCGACGGGGGGGCTGCCAGGTTCAGCCATGGCTGGGGGGGGCCTGGGGCCCCTACGCTCTAAGGCAGACTCACGGGATTAGCCTCAGAAGCCTGGCCTCACATGCGTGCCGGGAGAAGGCTGCCTTCAGCTTCCAGACAACCCAGCCTACCTTCTGAGGCGCGGGATCTTGGCCGCCCACCTGCCGGTCACCCACCTTCCTTGCCGGCAGACCTCAGCTGTGGTAGGTCGCGTGCCCAGCCCCGGGGAAGAATGAGTCCCGGCAACCTCACACGACTTCACAAAAGCTACTACGGGTCCAGGGGTGAACATGGGGCTTGGACTTGGCCAAGGACATTGCAGGAAAGTCGGCTAGAGGAGTCCCAGGAAAGACTACAGAAAACTTTGCCCGCCCCCTCCCTTTCTGCTCAGACTACTGTCCTATGAGGAGAGGTCCGGAGCCCTGGCAGTCATTTTGCAGTCATGAGGCAACAAGACATATAAGAGACGGCACCATCCAGAGGATGATGGTGGGCAACGCGCTGATGCCGTTCCAGGGGGCTGGCTGGTCTCTGAGCATCTTGGGAAGTAAACCCCAACTTGTCCTAATGGCTTAAAGTCAGCTTTTCTGTCCCTGGGAGCCCTGTAAATACCAAGACGGTCAATGCTCTCTCCATACAAAGGAGAAAGCTGATCAGAAGCGAGCTGCCCACAGCTCTCAAGTACGGAAGCCGGAACCCCCAACTCAGGCCACTCAGGACTCAGAAGCTGGGGGCTGTGCTTGCTGGTCCAGGACCAAATCCTGCAGCCTCAGCTCGCATCTCTCCCGGCCCGATTGGACCTTAGCCTGGCTCTAGAGCTTCTGAGCTCTGTGACCTTCTCTGTGTCCCGGGGCTCCCTTTGCCTCAGTTTCCTCATCTGTAAACAGGGATAACGACAGCCCTACAGCCCCACCTCGTAGGGTTGCCGTGAGGACAGAACACGTTCACAGAACTTCGGAGTCCGGCACACAGTGAGCGCTCACTGGCCAGACCGTTTTTATTACTTTGATTTCCCCAGCTGCAGGGGGCTGAGCCCCCAGGACCCTGACACCCGACAGTCAGCGCGACCTCAGGCCAGGAGGGGGCGGAGCCAGCTCCATCTGCCCCTCAGGAGCCTGTTGAACTAGGGGAGCCCAGGAACCTCCAGAGAGCTTGGCCTGCCCTCAGCTTGCTGTGTGTTCTGGAGCAAGGCAGTCACCCTCTCTGAACCCAGGCCTCTAGGCCTGCAACCCAAGGCCATGGGTCAGATACGCTCCACGGGCCCCTTCGGCTCAGCCCTTAGGGATTCAGTAAACAGCTACCTATACGACCTGTCTGATCATTCTCCCGGCTCAGCACCCTCCATGGCTCCCTCTTACCTCTTACCTGCCAGGCACCGCCCACCTGCCGCCTGCCCCTGCCCCGGCTCATCTCAAACCCCCTCTTCTGTTGTCCCCTCACGGCCAGGCACTCGGCCGCCTACTGGTTGCTTCTCAACACTTTTTTCAGCACGCCTCAGCGCCAGCGTCCCTTCTCAGAGACGATCTCTCTCCCCACATCTAAACTAGAACCCTCAGGGGCGCCTGGGCGGCTCAGCCGGTTAAGCATCCGACTTCGGCTCAGGTCATGACCTCCCCGCTCGTGGGTTCGAGCCCCGCGCCGGGTTTTGTGCTGAACGTTCGCTCAGAGCCTGCTTCGGATTCTCTCTCTGCCCCTCCCCTGCTCGCGCTCCGTCTCATTCTGTCTCTCAAAAATAAATACATGTGAAAAAAATAAAACAGGGTCAACGGGGGCGCCTGGGTGGCTCAGTCGGTTAAGCGCTCGAGTTCGGCCCAGGTCATGACCTGACGGTTTGTGAGTCTAAGCCCTGCATCAGGCTCCGTGCTGATGGCTCGGAGCTTGCAGCCTACTTCGATTCTGTCTTCCTCTCTCTCCGCCCCTCCACTACTCGTACTCTGTCTCTCAAAAATAAATACATGCTAAAAAAAATTTTTTTGATGCAAAAAAATAAATAAAATAAAACAAACGAGAACCCTCTGGCCCCTCTCTTATTGCACCAGGACTGCCTCTTTAGATGCGGACCAGTCACAGGTTAATGCGGGCGGCAATGGCATGGTGTCTTCCCCTTGGGAACGTCAGCTGCACCGGCTCAGGGACGCAGCTGACCTGCCTGGGCTGGATCCGCAGCATCCTGAGCACAGCCTGCATACAGTAGGTGCTCCACACATGCTGTCTGAACGGGCGCTTCTCCTTGTACCTGCTGGGGCGTGTGTGAGCCAGGGGCCTGTGGCTCTCAGTGGGGTGTAGCCGTGTGCGCGCTCCCAGCAGGCCCAGGGCAGGAGCGGGGTGCACGGGCCAGCAAGCCCCCCGGTCCACGTGCCTCAGGACACTGCGAGGGCGGGGCTCCCTGCATGTGTCCCTGCCACAGCGGGCACTGACATCTGGGGGTTCCCTCGTTCACCGCCTCCCCACTGGACTTCCTAAAGGCCTGCCTCACTCCTTTATAGCTGCCACACGGAGAAGAGCGCCCAGCACGGTGTGACCTCAGTCTGCTGTCAGGTGGGTGGGTGGCTGGGGATCCCAATCTCCCAGTCGCCCCAAGATTTGCCCTGGTCACGGGCATTCTCCTCTCTGCACAGAGCCCTGACCACACAGGAAGCCTGTTCGCGCCCCCCCCCTGCCCCGGGGCGGCTCCAGTCCCCACGGCAGCAGGTCTACACGCCGGCTCTCAGGTTCCCGCGGCTGCAGGTAGAGGGAGGCATCAGGGGATGCGGGTCTGTTCACCTACCTGGTCCAAGTCATACAGCATCTGCAGGGGACTCCGCCTCTTACCCGCGAGCCAGCCAGAGCCCAGGCTGTTTTCAAAGGCTGTGGGGCACAAGGAAAGAGGCATCACGTGGCTGGCTGTGGCTCTTGGGGGGGCTTGGCAACTCACGTGGGCACACGTGATCTACCTCTGGGACTCAGTTTCCCTCTCGTGTCTCACCTGCCCCCGTGTCCCGCCCTTCGGAGCTGGAAGATGCCAGGCAGGCAGGGAAGCGAGGAAAGGTGTTGCCCAGCCCTCTGGTAAAGGCCTGACCACCAGCCTCACCTGTCTCCATCCGCCTTCATCCCACACCCCACCGCTGCCAACCCCATGTCCACGGAGCCCGAAGGGGCTCGCCAAGCTGGCTGCTGTCCAGCCTCCCCAGACCCTGGGTGCAGGCAGCCAGGAGGGGCTAGGGAGCGGGACAGGCGGCACAGCCAAGCTGCAGCTTCTCCAACGACAGCCCGGCAGGTCACACGACCCCCCGTGGGCTCCCCCAGGAGCCTGAACTTCGCTGGCCAGTGTGTAAGCCACTTCCCGGGAAATGCAGGGTTCACGGTCTCCCAGACTGGAAGACGGTGGGCAGGGATGCTGTCTATCGGTCTCTGTGCTGCACTCTTCAGTCTTCCTAAAACTACCAAACACTCTGCTTCCTAAAGTTATTCCTTTACTTTAAATATGTCTTAAGGAGTATCTTCCTACATATTCAATTAATATGAATATATTCTTAGTATATAGTTGATATACGTAAGCAGAGATTTATGATCTTATGCTTGTTGATCATATTTTTCTTAAATATGTTTAAATGTGATTATGCTTGGGGCGCCTGGGTGGCTTAGTCGGTTGAGCGTCCGACTTTCGCTTAGGTCGTGATCTCGCGGTTCGTGGGTTCGAGCCCCGCGTCAGGCTCTGTGCTGACCGCCAGCTCGGAGCCTGGAGCCTGTTTCAGTCTGTGACTCCCTCTCTCTCTGACCCTCCCCTGCTCACGCTGTCTCTCTCTCTCTCACTCCTAGAAATAAATAAAACATAAAAAAAATGTGATTATGCTTATTAATAAGTGAATAAAGTATCTGCCGTCTTCAAAAAAAGATCACCAAAATTGACAAAACTTTAGCTAGCCTGACCAGGAAGAAAAGAATGAAGTGGCTGGTGCAGCCACTCTGGAAAACAGTATGGAGATTCCTCAAAAAACTAAAAGTAAAACCACCCTACGACCCACAATTGCACTTCTAGGTATTTATCCAAGGATACAGGTGTGCTGTTTCAAAGGGGCACGTGCCCCCCAATGTTTAGAGCAGCGCCATCAACAATAGCCAAAGTATGGAAAGAGCCCACATGTCCATCAATGGATGAATGGATGAAGAAGATGGGGTGTATATACATACAACGGAGTATCACTCAGTAGTCAAAAAGAACGAAATCTTGCCAGTTGCAACTACATGGACGGAACTAGAGAGCATGATGCTAAGTGAAATTAGCCAGTCAGAGAAACACAAATATCATATGACTTCTGAGGAATTGAAAATACAAAACAGATGAGCATAAGGGAAGGGAAGCAAAAATAATATAAAAACAAGGAAGGGGACAAAACATAAGAGACTCTTTTTTTCTTTAATGTTTTTTTCTATTTATTTCTAGGAGAGAGAGAGGGAGACAGCGTGAGCAGGGGAGGGTCAGAGAGAGAGGGAGTCACAGACGGAAACAGGCTCCAGGCTCTGAGCTGGCAGTCAGCACAGAGCCCGACGCGGGGCTCGAACCCACGAACCGCGAGATCATGACCTAAGCGAAAGACGGACGCTCAACCGACTAAGCCACCCAGGCGCCCCACAAAACATAAGAGACTCTTAAATAAGGAGAACAAACAGCGTTGCTGGAGGGGTTGTGGGTGGGGGGATGGGCTAAATGGATGAGGGGCATTAAGAAGGGCATTTGTTGGGATGAGCAGTGGGTGTTATACATAGGGGATGAATCACTGGAGTCTATTCCTGAAACCATTGTTGCACTCTATGCTAACTAACTTGGATGTAAATTAAAAAATAAATTAAAAATAAATAAGTAGGGGCTCCTGGGTGGCTTAGTCGGTTAAGCGTCCGACTTTCGCTTAGGTTGTGATCTCGCGGTTCGTGGGTTTGAGCCCCGTGTCGGGCTCTGTGCTGACTGCCAGCTCAGAGCCTGGAGCCTGTTTCCGTCTGTGAATCCCTCTCTCTCTGACCCTCCCCTGCTCACGCTGTCTCTCTCTCTCTCCTAGAAATAAATAAAACATTAAAAAAAAATTTAAAAATAAATAAGTAAACTAAAAACAAAAAAAATAAAAATGAAAGGCTGGTACCATCACAGTGGCCCTAGCACATGTGCACATGGTTAAATGCAGTGTGTGTGTGTGTGTGTGTGTGTGTGTGTGTGTGTAATAAAGTCATCTCTTGGGGGTGGGGGGGAAGAATGAAGTCTCAAGTGACTAAAAGCAGGAATGAAAGAAAAGCCATTAGTACTGAATCTTACAGAAATGAGAAAGGTATGAACAATTGTACAAAAGCAAGTTAGATTACCTACATGAAATGGACAGACTCCTAAAAAGATACACATTCCTGAAATTGACTCGAAAGAAATAGACAATCTCAATGACATATAACAATACATTGAAGTAATAATGGAAATCGGGGCGCCTGGGTGGGTTAGTCAGTTAAGCATCCGACTTTCGCTTAGGTCATGATCCCGTGGTTCGTGGGTTCGAGCCCCGTGTCGGGCTCTGTGCTGACTGTCAGCTCAGAGCCTGGAGCCTGTTTCAGAGTCTGTGACTCTCTGTCTCTCTGAGCCTCCCCTGCTCGCTCTCTCTCTCTCTCTCTCTCCTAGAAATAAAACATTAAAAAATTTTTTGAAGTAATAATGGAAAAAAATTCCCACAAAGAAAAGCCCAGAATCAGATGACTCACTCCCTGAATCTTATCAAGTATTTAAAGAAGAATTGACACCAGCATCTTCTAAACTCTTTTACACCCCCTCAAAATAACTCCCAAAAAACAAAACAGATGGGGGGGAGAGGGAAAATACCTCCCAACTCATTATATGAGCTGAGTATTAATTAATACCAAAACCAGACAAAGACATTACAAGAAAACTACAGAGCAGTATCTCTTATGAACATAGATGCAAAAGCCTCAAAAAAAAAAATCAAACTGAATCTATCAACATATAAAAAGGTTTATATATGACCAAGTAAGACTTATCCCAGGAGTGCAAGGGTGGTTCAACATAAAAGCCAATCAAGGCAATACACCATATTAATAGAATTAAAAAAAAAAACCATATAAGTATCAGTCTATGCAGAAAGTGTCCCACAATTTCCAACACCCTTTCATAATAAAAACACTAAATGAACTAGAAACTGAAGGGAACTTCTTCAAACTGATATAAGCAATCTAGAAAAAAAAAAACCCACAGCTAACATATTTACTAGTGAAAAATGGATGCTTTACCTCTAAGATCAGGTACAAAACAAAAGATGCCCACTTTCACTACTTCTATTCAGCAATGTTCTAGAAGTTCTAGCCAGGGTATTGGGCAAGAAACAGAAAAAAGGCATCCAGATTGGACAGGAAAAAGTAAAATTATGTGTAACCATAGATGACATGAATATATATATATGACATAGATGTGTGTGTGTGTGTGTAAGGAACACACAAACTATTAGAGCTAATAAATGAGTTCAACAAGATTGTAGAATAAGAGATCAATATACATCACGATATCGTATTTCTAAATACTAGTAATGAATAACCCAAAACTGAAATTACAAAAACATCTCCACTTACAACAGCATAAAAAGAAGAAAATATTAAGGATTAAATTTAACAAAAATAAGTGCAAGACTCGTCTCTGAAAACTAGAAGACATCGCTGGAAGAAACTGAAGAGCTGAATGGATGGGAAAATATGCCAAGTTTGTGGATTGGGAGATTCAATGTCGTTAACGTGGCAGTACTCCCCAGATTACAGCTCTTAGCACGTGGCAGATGGCTGTGCATGTGTTCCTGGAGTGGCTTACAGACAGCGTGCAGGAGGCGGGGTGGACGAAAGGATCCCATTCTCCAAATATCCGAGATCTCTCCTTTGATCAGGTTCCTTCCCCACACTGTTGCAAGTCCCTCTCCCTCCACATAAAGTGACTTCCAAGGGATTAAAGGACTGGTTCCCTTCTCCCCACCTTTCATTTTTCTCTTTTCCCCCTTTTGGGAGCCTGACACGAAACACTAAAACATTCAGAACTGCAAAAATGGGGAAAATTAGACACTGACTGGGAATGCCCAGGGAGAGGCTCAGAAAAAGACCTAAGAAGACCTTAGGTTTCTACTGTGGCTGGACCTTTGCACAGACAGCCTACAACAATCATAAAAACAAAAACAAGCTAACAGTAGCAATCACTGAGAAAGAGAGTCTGATTTCCAGAGTCACCACATTATTAAAGTCAAATGTCCAGTGTTCAACACCAACAGAAAAATTGGAAGTTATACAAAGAAACAGGAAAGCATGGTTCATTCAAATGAAGCAAATAAATCAACAGAAACACCCTGGGGGAAAAAATCTGATGGCAGATATAGGAGACAAAGACTATAAGACAACTGTCTTGAAGATGCTTCAAGAACTAAAGGAAGATGTGCAGAAGATCTAGAAAATGATGGATGAGCAAAATGGAATATCCGTAAGGATGTAGAAAACTTAAAAAGAAACTCAAAAGAAATCCTAGAGCTAAAATGTTTAACAACTGAAATGAAACATTCACTGGAAGTATTCAAAGACAGGTTTAAGTAGCCAGAAAAAAGTATCGGTGAACTTGAAGACAGGACAATGGAAATCACTGAGTCTAGGGAACAGAAAGAAAAAAGATTAAAGAAGAATAAACAGAACGTAAGGGGCCTGTGGGAGAACATCAAGATCAACATACTCCTTGTGGGAGTCCCAGGAGATGAAGAGAAAGGCAGGGGCAGAAAGAATATCTGAAGACATGATGGCTGAAAACTTCCCAAGTTTCATGAGAGACATGAATATAAACATCCAAGAAGCTTAAGAAACTCTAAGTAAGATGAATCCAAGGAGATCCACACCAAGATACGTCATAACCAAACTTTCAAAAGACAGAATCTTGAAAGCAGCCAGAGACAGATGACCCATCACATACAAGGGAGCCTCAATAAGATATGAGTAAATTTCTCACCAGAAACTTTGGAGGCCAGAAGGCAATGAGATGATATATTCAAAGTGTGCAAAGCGGGGGGGGGGGGGGGGGGGGGGGGGGGGGGGGGGGGGAGAAGAAACCTGTCAATCAGCAAACCTATATCTGAAAAAACTCTCCTTCAAAAGTGAGGGAGAACTTAAGACATTCCCAGATATACAAAAGTTGAGGGAGTTCATGACCACTAGGCCTGCCCTGCCAGAAATGGTGAGGGGAGTTGTGCAAGGTGAAATGAAAGGAAACTAGACAGTGACCCAAAGCTGTATGGAGAAGGAATGATCTCAATAAAGGCAATGGCAATTATAAAAGCTAATATTATTGTAACAGAAGTTTGTAACTGTACTTTTCGTTTTCTATATAATTTAAAAGAGACTAATATATTTAAAGGAAAAAAAAAAACAAGTGTCAGTCTGAAAGCCAGTATTGTTAACTCCAAATTTTTGTTTTCTACGTAATTTAAGAGACTAATGCATTTAAAAGGATCACTAGTTTCTGTGTGTGGGCATACTGTGTATAAAGGTGTAATTATATAATAACAGCTGACAGGGATGGGGACAGAGCTGTAACAGAAAAATTTCTGTATTTCTCAAGGTTAAACTTGTATAAATGCAAAATACAATGTATAATTTTAGGATTACATGTAATCCCCATGGTAGCCACACAGGAAATGGGAAAGGAATTTACAAAAAATAAATGGACTCAGCACAAAAGGAGACAGTAATACAGGAAATGAGGGATTAAAAAAAAAACACTGTAAGGCATAAAGAAGACAAATAGCAAAATGACAGACGTTCCTCCTTATCAGTAATGACTTTAGAGGTCAAAGGATTAAACTCACCAGTCCAAATACAGAAATTGGCAGAATGGATAAAAATACCTGACCCAACTCTGTGTTCTACAAGAGATTCATTTGAGATCCAGTGATACAAACTGGCTGAAATAAAAGGATGGGGGGGAAAAAAAACTTCAAGCAAATAATAACCGAAATAGAGCAAAGGTGGCTGTATTAATATCAGACAAAATAGACTTTGAATCAAGGAAGTTTTACAAGAGACAAAGAAGTACTTTATGTATGAATAAAAGTTTCAGTACAGCACGAAGACAGAACAGTTTAAACATTTATTTACCTAATGGCAGGCTATCAAAGTAGACGAAACAAAAATGGACAGAATAGGTGGGAGAAAGAGACAGTTCTACAACAATAGTTGGAGATTTCAGTACACCAGTCAGTACCGACTGAGCAACGAGATAGAAGATGAGACGGGAAACAAGGACTTAAGCAGCACAAGAAACCACCTAGATCTAATGGACACAGAAAAAACACTCTATCCAACAACAATAGCAAACACATTCTTCTCTAATACATGTGGAAGGTTTTCCATGATAATCTATAGGTTAGGCCACAAAATACGTCGCGATCGATTTTAAAAGACCTTATATCATACAGGGTATGTTCTCTGACCACAGCGGGATGAAGTCAGAAATCAGTAACAGAAGGAAAACTGGAAAATTCACCAATCTGTAGAAATCAAAGAACACACTTCTAAACAACCAGTGGATCGAAGAAGAAATCACAAGGGAAATTAGAAAATACTTAAAGACAGGGGCACCTGGGTGACTCAGGCAGTTGAGCGTCTGACTTCAGCTCAGGTCATGATCTCACAGTTGGTGGGTTCGAGCCCCCCATCGGGCTCTGTGCTGGCAGCTCAGAGCCTGGAGCTGCTTCAGATTCTGTGTCTCCTTCTCTCTCTGCCCCTCCCCTGCTCATACTTTTTTTTCTCTGTTTCTCAAAAATGAATAAACATTAAAGAAAGAAAGAAAGAAAATACTTGGAAACAAAAATGAAAACAACATAAGCCTATGGGATGCAGTGAACATGCTTAGGGGAAATTTATAACTATAAATGCTTACATTAAAAAAAAAAATAACCAAGAGGGGTGCCTAGGTGGCTTAGTCGGTTGAGGGTCCAACTCTTGATTTCAGCTCAGGTTATGGTCCCAGGCTTGTGGGATGAAGCCCCACTTCAGGCTCCATACTGAGTGTGAAGCCTGCTTAAAACTCTCTCTCCCCCTCTGCCCGCCCTTCCCCGGCTCATGCTTTCTCTCTCTAAAATAAATTAAAAATGAATGAATGAATCAATCAATCAATACACAAGCAAACAAACAAGAAGGATCTCAAATCAGCAACTTAAGTTCATAACTTAAGGAACTAGAAAAAGAAGAAAAAATAATGAGATACCACCTCACACCTATTATTATGACTACTATCCAAAAAAAAAAAAGAGAAAGAGAAAAAAAAAACAAAAACAAGTGTTGTTGATGTGGAGAAACTGGAAACCTGTGCATTGTTGGTGGGTATGTAACACAGAACAGCTGCTATGAAAACAGCAGGGAGGCTCCCCAAAAAATGAAAAATGGAATTAACACAGCACAGCAATTCCACTTCTGTGTACATACCCGAAAGCATTGAAAAGGCAGGTGTTTAAGAGATAGCTGCACACCCATGCTCATAGCGGCATTATTCACAACAGCTCAAACACGGAGGAGATAAACCGATAAGCAAAATGGGTCTCTTCATACAATGAAAACCAAGGAAACTCTGACACAGGCCACACCTTGGATGGGCCCTCAGCAGACGATGCTGAGTGACGGAAGCCAGTCACAAAAGGACAACGAATGAACGATTCTGCCTAGAGAGTATCTAGAATAGTAAAAACCACAGAGCTAGAAAGCAGATGGTGGTGGCTGGGGTGGCAGAGGGGAGAATGTGGGGTATTTAACAGGCGCAGACTTTTTTTTTTTTTTAATATTTTTTATTTATTTCTAGGAGAGAGAGAGAGACAGCGTGAGCAGGGGAGGGTCAGAGAGAGAGGGAGACACAGACTCCGAAATAGGCTCCAGGCTCTGAGCTGGCAGTTAGCACAGAGCCCGACGAGGGGCTCAAACCCACAAACCGCGAGATCATGACCTAAGCGAAAGTCGGACGCTTAACCGACTAAGCCACCCAGGCGCCCCTAACAGGCGCAGACTTTCAGTCTTACAAGATGAAGAGAGGTCTAGAATGATGGTCACACAACACTATGAATACACTGATGTCGCTGAACGGCACACCTGAAAATGAATAAGACAGTCAAAGCTATGTTATGTGTGTTTTACCACAATAACAACAGTTGGAGGAAGGAAGTTAAGCGTTAAGCACAGAATTACCCTATGACCTAGCAATTCCAGACCCAGGTACCCGCCCAGGAGAACTGAAAACAGCGTTCACACAAAACCTTATGCACAAATGTCCCCAATGGCATTATTTTTAATAACTAAAACCTCAGGTGCCCAATAACTGATGACTGGATGAATACCAGTGCTCCATCCATACAAAAGAATACTATTCATCTATAAAAAGGAAAGCGTACGGTCAATGGCTTCAGCATGGCTGAACCTTGTAACATTAAAATAGATGAGTGGGTGCTAGGGGTGGGGGAGGGGGAACCACTGGGAAAGAGGGGAGCCAACCGCTACCGCTAATATTCTGGAATTATATAGCGATCATTCCGCACAACTTTTAAATATGCTAAGAAACCACTGAAGTATGTCCTTTAAAAAAGTGCTTTTATGGAGTCAGAATTATAGGTCAATGAAAATGAAATCACTGATCATAAAAAAGGGTACAGGCAAGGCCATTTTATGTAAATCTAGCTTACAAATTTAAATATATTCCACGGCTATCATAATATATTCTTGAATTCATACGAACATTGTGTGTTCGTAAGAAGAGGATCTTCAAGAATTCAGGGTCATGTGAGAAAAGAATATACCCGTAAGGAGAACGGATGTTTCCGTGACCCTTGGCTTTCAATGAAATGCAGAATCTAAGATGATGCCAAGAAGAACATATTCACTGAAAAGATTTAAGACATGTTTTTGACGAACAAAGAAACTCAGAAAATTTGATTAACTGAAAATTTGATTATCTGTTGGCAAACTGACCATGAGTAGTGGTTGTCAAACTTCAGCATGCATGGGGCCAACGAAAACATAGATCACCCGGCCCCCCACCCAGTGGACTTTGAGGGGGCAGGAACCCACATTTGTAACAGCCCCCAGGTAATGCTGACGCTGCTGGCCCAGGAGCCCGCGGGAGAACCGCTGTACGGCAGCACTGCCTGCGGAGGTTGGCTGAATGATGCATAAACAACAGATTGCCCTTGCCTTGGCCTCCAGAACCTTCTGTGTGCACCTGACCACTGACCCGGGGCCTCAGGCTCCTTCCCCGCTCCCGTGTCCTGGGAACAAGGCCTGGGCTGTTCTGTGGCCAGGGTGCGGGGCGAAGGTGAGGCCCTCGGGGCCCAACCGTGTCCTATGATTCACCAGTGGTCCAAGGGCTGGGACCTCTGTCTCCCGGGAACACGGCTGTTGAGACGATGAGCTGACCAGACGGGGCAGCCATGTTGGCCGGCCCCTCACAGGGCAGGGAGGCCCCCGACTCGGGGCAGCCATGTTGGCCTGAGCGTAGCAGCAGTCACCAGGAAGTGCCGTTACGGTAACACAGCGCCACCCACAGCCCAGGGAGGCAGGGGACCCGGTCACCATTCTGCACAAGTGCCACCCATGACCCAGGGTCACCCAGTGGGCTCTGAGGGCCACAGCTGGGGTCTGAGGAAGGGCTGGGACCCACCAGGCGGGGGGCGGGGGGGAGTGTGTGCTCCAGGGACAGCAAGGCAAACCTGGGCCCACTTCCACCCCAAGGCCCCACAACGTGGAGGCCCCCCACCTTCAGAAACACCACCCTTGCACAGGGCCTCTCATTTCCTCCTCAGGCCACAGAATGCAGGAAAGTGGGTCCTAAACCAGACCTCAGGGGCCAGTGGGTGGAGGGTCAGAGGGAGCAGGCACCAGAGGGAGCCCCTATTTATAGAGCAGCCGTGGCCGGTGATTACAGGGCTGGCCACCCCCGCCCAGCCCCACCCCTTCCCACCACCACAGATGAGAAGAACTTACAGCCCAGTGGGACGGGCAGGCTGGCCCGGGAGGGGGACCGAGAGGAGGGCCAGGAGGGGACGGCCTTGACCATCCTTCCATCCAGCCCCCAACTCTGCAAAGCTGGGGGCTTGGCTGGGAGGGCAGGGGGGCCCCAATTAGGGCCACACCGGGGCCTCCGCAGCCCCCACTCTGGTTGCCCCGATCCTCCACTGCGCAGCCCCTCTGCCGGGCTCCGGGTCCCAGGCGCCTGCCAGGGGCACCACGGAGCCAACGAGCCACGGAGAGCCAGGCAGTGGCCCAGCCTCACAGCCCAGGGGGGCCGGGCCAGCCCAGGGCAGCCACAGGCAAAACCACGCCGGGTTCTGCTTTGAAAAAAGAGACAAAAATAGCAGAAGGTTGAAAGGGGGGAAGAGTGGTGTTGGCGGGTGGGGGGGGGGAGGGGGGGTGCCAGAGACGCAGACAGAGCCAGAGCCACACACAGGCCAGGGACAGAGGCCGGGAGAAGGGGAACCAGGTCACAGAAGTGACACAGCTAGAGGTTTGAAGCAGCTCAGAGCAAACCAGCAGGGGTGGAAAGACAGGAAGCACCGGGGCGTGAGGTGCCCGCGGTCCGGGAGGGCCCCCCACCCAGGCCCAAAGGGACCCTGGCCATGGGCACCATGCAGCCCTGGCCTGGAGAGCACTCCCAGCCCGGATCCAGCAGGCGGGTGCAAAGACAGCCCGACTCCCTGGGGTGCCCACTGCAGAGGGGAGGAGGCCCCCAGGAGGGCACGGCCGAGGGCAAACGGGGCAGGGTTAGGGCGGGGGGGTGGCAGGGACGAAGCACCGAGGCACAGCCCTGGGCTGACCAGCGCCTGGCACTGTGCTCTGCGCTGACACCCTCACTCGAACCAGGTAGAAACTATTCTCATCTGCACTGACAGACGGGGAAACCGAGGCTCAGAGAGGCAAAGAAACACGCCTGCGGCCCCACAGCAAGCAAAGGCCAGAAACAGGACCTGACCCCAGGCCAGGGCGCGTGCGCGCCCCTGAGGGCACATCCCTGGGCACCGGCCCTGCCCCGCCCCTCCTCCCCACACCTGCGGGGGCGGGGGAGCCGCCACCCGGGGAAACCGAAGGCAGAACCCAGTGAACGGTCCTGGGCACACCCACCCCTAAGGAGAGGCTCTGGGTGCCCCTTGCAGCTGGGCAGGGCGCGGGGGCAGGGCATTCCGTGGGCCCTTTGAGACTTCACCACTGGGGGCTGGGGCGGCCACTGGTGGCTCCAGGTCCAGGGAGCGAGGATGGCGACACGGTTTCTGGTTAATGATTGTAGCTGGACACAGTGTTGCAAGATCGGACAGGCAGGGGGGAGGGCGGAGGGCTGGTTCCCCTAGCCCATTCAGTCCCCCAGGTGACCCGCCGGGGTGACCTCCATGCCCCAGGGTCAGGGACATGCCCCCAGGCCAGCAGGCTCAGGGAGGAACACGTTGACAAGCGCTTCACAAACAAAAAACAATCCCCCTCCCTTCTCCTTCCTGAAGAGAAACAGAGACTTCTCCACTTGTATTTAAAATGCAGACTCGGCCCCCCACCCAACTTCAGCCCAGGTCATGACTCCATGCTTCGTGGGTTCGAGCCCCGCATCCGGCTCAGTGCTGACAGCTCAGAGCCTGGAGCCTGTTTCAGATTCTGTGTCTCCCCAAAATAAATAAATATTAAGGAAATGAAAAACTCAAGCTCTATTTGCTGAAGTCCACAAACCACCTGGAATGGTACCCCTGACCTGCCCAGATCATTCTTGGGTGTACTCCCGTCACCTCTGCCTCCAGGCTGGTTACGAACTGCCCGCCCCCGCCCCGCCCCCTCGCCCCCTCCGCGGTGGTCCGCACAAGGCCCAGCACAGTCACAGGCGTGTCCTCACTCAGCCTCCTAATTAAAACCTTCATGGCTTCCCACCGGCTAACAACAAACTCCCGTTTCTTCCCAGAACCCTCCTGGTCCACCTCCGGCCTCTCCCCCACCCCCAGCTCCAGCCACGCCGGTCCTTCTGCCAATCAGTGAACACATCAGGGGGTCCCTGCCTCAGGGCCTTTGCACTACCTGTTCCCTCTGGCTGGGATGCTCCTCCAGGAATCCTTATACTTTAGAGGAGCACTTCTTGTTCAGATTTCCACTCAGATGTCCCCTCTGGAAAGAGGGTCTCCCCAGTGAGCAGCGCTCCTCGCCAGGAGCTTTCCCAGGCTCTCCTTTTAATTTATTCACGGCACTTACTACCGCTGAAATAACGGGGTTTGCACAGGGGTTGATGTCTGGCTGCCTCTCCGGAAGGCTGGCTCTGTGAAAGGGGCTGTCTTGTTTTCTTGTAGCCCCTGTAACTCATCTAGAGCCAGTGAATATTTATATAAAGACTAATCGCCCCTCCTGGCGGACGAGGGGGGCCCTCCGGGGTGGGGCTCAGCGCGCGGCAGCAGACGCAGGGCAGGCCGCCTGCTCCCGGCCTCCTGTAGCTGCCCCTGCGAAGATCCCTGGCTTCTGCACTGAGGGGCCCCGTTCAGCTCAAGGCCAGGCCCGTGTCCGTCCCCGGTGACCCGCCTCAGCCCTGGCACCTTGGCTCCCCAGTGGCCGTCGGGCATTTCTGCATTTACTCTGCACAGAACCACAATGCCGGTTCCCATGAAAAGCAACGGCTGCCGCCAGGGCCGCGGGGCCACACGACTCCAAAGGCGCCCCCTGCATCCTGTGCTCTGTCTGAAGAGTTGGCCCTGGGGCCTGAGGGCGCTGTGGTCCCAGAGAAGGAAGGGGACAGAGAGGGAGAGGGAGAGAAGCCAAGATCCCCACGGCAGCTTCCGGGGCCCTTCCCCGCCTGGACACCCTCCCAGAGGGCGGCGGGGGAGATCTCAGCACACATCACCCTGGCTCTCGGACAGGAAGCACCGACGCCCGGGGAAGGCAGGTGGCCTGCAGGGAAGGAACACAGCAATCGGCCTGGAAGGCACAGGCGGCCTCCCCTGGGCATATAACCCCGTCCATCCAAACTTCTTCCACACCCTCCCTTCCTGTCCCCAACCCGGTCCCCTGGAAGTGGGCAGAGACTTCCAGCTCCAGGGAAGATGCTCAACCCTGCAAACCCAGGACGGGGGTGGAGGGAGGTGAGGGTGGAATCGGGCACTGCCCAGTGAGGCCCCTGTGAGCCAGCAGGTGGGGGACTTAAAGGGTGGCATTGAGACACTCCCTGACTGCTTCGGGGGGGCAGAGGATGCAGACCAGTGACGTGGATTGTTTTTTTAATGTTTTATGTATTTTTGAGACAGAGAGACAGAGTGGAGCGGGGGAGGGGCAGAGAAAGACGGAGACACAGAACCTGAATCAGGCTCCAGCCTCTGAGCTGTGAGCACAGAGCCCGACGCGGGGCTCGACCCCACGAATGGTGAGATCATGACCTGAGCCTAAGTCCGACTGTTAACCGACTGAGCCCCCCAGGCGCCCCTGCATGTTTAACATGAAACGTAAGGTCTGCAAGGGCAGGGATATTAGGAAGTTTTGTTCCGAGCCCTAGAAAGGCACCTCGCATGAGCACGTGCCCAGCAGATCCACGGTCAACAGGGTCACGCAGAAGGGCAGTCGTCAAGCTGGGACGCAGAGGAAGCAAAAGGTAGAAGGGGACGGGGGGTGACAGTGGAGGTGCCCGGGGACCCTGGGGTGGGGCTGGGGTGGCGAGGGCAGCAGTGTGTCCGGCAGCGGTCCCGCCTTGTCCGGCCATCATCCTCGTCCCCAGGACCCTGAGCACCAGGTCAGCGCTGATGGCGTCCTGGGGGCTCAGGGGGGCCAGGGTGGGGACTTCCCCGCTGGCAAATGCACACCAGGGCGCCCAGGCCCGCAGAGGCAGTCCTTAAGATGGCCCCTGCCCCACTGCTTTGGACAAGGAGGGGCCAGTGCCCGGCCTGCGTGCCCGGAGTTATAGGCTGATGTTCCTCCTGAGTCCTGGAGCCCAGAGCCCCCCTGCCAGCTCCGACACAGCTTCAGGGACACCCTCAGAGACGCCGAAGGCCCTACTGAGGCCACTTTCAGAGTCCCTGGACGGCAGGACCCCCTCTAGCCAGACGGCTGGCAGGGAACCCCTTTCCACCCAGCTGTCTCCCCTCCGGGCCCACGAGGTGCCTGAAGATCCAACATAAGCGCACCCCCAAACGGCTTCTGAGGTCGGGGGCTTTAGCTCGTGGCCCAGGAGGAAAGAGAGTCAAGAGCGTAGGTTGGGTAGGCTGGTCTGATGAACCTCCCCTTGGCCAGGGTCACCCTCAAAGGCTATGATGACTGAAAACGGACGAGGGGAGTCACCCTCTCTGGCTCCTGCTCCGTTTGCAGAAGGGAGTCCAAAGGAACAAAGCGCAGAAGGGAACCGGTACCCTGGCTCGTTTCTCCTCCCTCCAAACTGGGCAGAGGAGGCGGCGGGAGAGAGGTGTCCAGGCAGGGGAGACACAGACGAGCTCCCCCAAACGTGCCTACTCCTCTGCATATACGCCCCCCGGACACGCACCCCACACCCCGGGGCCCAGGGGCCTTCTCTCTCCCTCACCCCACCCCAGGGGCTGAGCCCAGGGAGGGGGGGCGGAGCTGGGAGTCCTCTCTCTCTCTCTCTCTCTGTCACCCCACACCCCGGGGGGCTGGGAGTCCAGGGCCTGAGCACACATCTGTCTCTGAGTGACTGGGTACAGAGACTGTCATAGCCACAGACCCTAGGACCACAGCCCGCACTGCTGGGGACACTCCGCTGAGACACAGGAGCACCCCTCCCAGATGGCCCGCCTGCTCACGGATCGGGGGCGGTGAGGGAGAGGCTGAGCATGGCCTGGAGACAGGTCCGCGTCTGGGGGGCTGAGTCCTGACGTGGGGGGGCAGCGCGAGCCGGAGGGTGACTGGGCAGAACTCTGTGAACACGCTCGGGGGTCCTCCCTAAGCCCTGCTCACCGGGCCCCCCGCCAAAGCCTGGCCCCCAGCCCGGAGGCAGTGGTGGCGTTGGAGGGAAAGCAGACGGCAGCCCCCCACCGCGGGATGCGGGCGCACGGCCGGCCGAAGAAGAGGCTCAGAACCGAGTTTCTTCCACTCTCTCAGTCTCACTGCCCGCGAGGCCGGGAAGGAAGAACCTGGGAACCCCATCTGGTAGATGGGACTACTGAGGACCTGGGAGGGGACGGACTAGGTCAACCAGCAGGTAAGGCTGAGGAATGACCCTTAACCACTAACCCAGACCCAGCCAGGTGGGTGAGTGCCCCCCCCCCCCCAACAGACTCTCAGCTTCCTTTCCTGGGCCACCCTGACTCCACGCCACAGTCCCCGTCAGCCCGGGCGCCAGCTTACTCACTCCCTGACACCCTGCCTGTGAGGCTGCAAAGACGGGACTCGGAGGATTCTCACAGAGCCCACACGGCCGCTGGAGGGAGGGGAGACCTACCCCCGCACCCCCAGCCCCCCAACACACCCACAGCAGGGAAAGGCAAACAGAGCCAGAGGTGGGAACGGGCTGCTGCGGGGGCATCTCGGGCCCCAGGCCGGCTGTGCAGCCAGCACACTGGCCATCCACACCTGCCCCCACAGTCTCTCTGCCTCAGTTTCCCCCTTTGTGAAAGGGGGAGATGAAGGGAGCACAAGCCTGGCCCAAAGCAGCAACCACTACGCGCACTGCGGAGTCACGACTAGCTGCCTCAGTTTCTCCAACCAGACCGTGCAGTGGGTGCAGAGGAGCCCCGGTCCTTCCCGGGGTGAACTCAGGGCCGAGCAGGGCGCCTCAGCAGCAGCGCCCGGGGCTCGGGGGGCCGCCTTCGGACGGGGCAGCGCCAGGCTTCCCCGGCCCGCGCTGGACCGCGTCTGTCCGGGGGCTTCCAGGCGCCCGGGGGGCGCGGGCGAGGTCAACGAGGCTGCCTCCCTGCGTGGGCCCAATGCCCTCTGCCGCCCACAACTGGCCCGGGTCCCCGGGCTGCGGGGCCCGAAAGATCGCGCCTCGCGGGCGTGGGGAGACCGACCCCCAAGGGCGGCAAGCCCCCCCCACCCCTGCCCCCCAGCGCGGGAGGAGACGGCCGGTGCCCCAGTGCAGGGGCCCGGCGGGCACTCACCCGGGCGCAGGGCGCGGGGCGCGGCGCCCAGAAGTAAGAGCGCGGCGCCCAGACACGCGGCCGCCAGGGCGCGCCGCCGCCAGCAGCGCCTCCCCATGCTGTGCGGGGCGCGCGGGCTGCCGGCCGCCTGGTCCGGCGGGGGCGGCGGGGACCCGCCCCGGGACCCGCCCCGGGACCCGCCCCGCCGGGCCCGGCCCGCCCGGCGGCGCGTACCAAGGCCCGGCGCGGGGGTGCGGGCTCTCGGCTCGCAGCGGGGAGGGGCCGAGGGGGCGCGGCGGCGGCCTGCGGGGGACCCGGGGGGGGGCGACCGCGGGCGGCGCGCCCCGTGCGGCCCCCACGCCCCACGCGGGCGGCAGTCGGGACGCAGCCTGGGTCGGAAGAGCGCGGTCGTCGGTGAGGCCCCGCCCCCTTCGGTCCGCCCCGGGGTCCCATTCTCCACCCGCGGCCAAGAAGCGCCCGCGAAGTGGCAGGTCCGCGCGTCGGAGGGGCGCTGTGTCCACGTGGGGCTTTGCCGCCCTACGTGATGGGGGAGGGGGCAAGGGCTGGTGTCGGGGAGCCGACCTCCGCGGACCACCAGCCCGATCTTCGGTCCCGACAGTCAGGCCTAGGAGTGCCCTTGACTCCCCCAAGGTCACGCGGCAGCCTGTTTCCACGGGTCCCCAGGTCCTGCCCCAAATCATGTAGGTCCTCCCTGGCCAGACTCCGGGAGGACAGGTGGGGGACCTCAGTTCCCGCCCCGCTGGATATCGGGGCGCTGCCTCCCCGGGTCCCCGCAGCTCATCCGGCCCCCAGGTGAGCGCAGGTGAGGACCCCGGCGTGTGAGCGGACAGTGACGTGCGGCCGGTGGAAGGGAAGCATCCAGCCCGGCCTGACCCCCGCACCCCGCTGCGCACGAGCCAGGCTCGCAGGGGCGGAGGGCGCGCTGAGGGCGGTGCAGGGGTGAGGGCCGGCCGACCCCCGCACCCCGCTGCGCACGAGCCAGGCTCGCAGGGGCGGAGGGCGCGCTGAGGGCGGTGCAGGGGTGAGGGCCGGCCGACCCCCGCACCCCGCTGCGCACGAGCCAGGCTCGCAGGGGCGGAGGGCGCGGTGAGGGCGGTGCAGGGGTGAGGGTGTGCGCTGCAGCTAGCACTTAGCGTGTGTGCGCGGCAGAGGGCGCTGCGGTCAACCACGCCTTTCTAGCTGCTCTTGAGAGATCCGATTGCAAACCCGGCCACCGGCCACTGTGTGAGATCAGGAAATCTGCCTGACCTCTCTGGGCCCCAGTCCCCGCTGCAACGGATGGGTGAGTGCTAAGTCCTAGATGTTAGTGATGAACTCATTTTTACAGTTACTGCCTGTTTCTGGCAAGTGACTGGGCTCTGTCGCCGTGGTAATACAGAAATTCCTTCCTGTTACAATTATTCAGGAATTAAACGTCCGTTTAAGGAAAAATATGAAGCAAGGAAGAGTTCTGCTGGGTTAAAGATATGGCCCCAAATGGTGAGGGTAGGTCTCAAATGGCAGAGAAGTGGGAAACCCAGCTCACAGATAAAACCAGAAACTCCTTATCGCGGTTGACCAGCTGATCCGGACAGAGCGTGAGACACATCCAGCTCAGCCCCGGTCTGGCCCGCGGGCAGGGCTGCTGCTGCTCTGGGTCCAGGACCCAGGGATTGACAGCATCCGCATGCCAGGGGGTCCCCGATCTCACCTACACACGCATTCCTGATCCCCCCACTGCCCACATTCTCTGTAAGGGGTCCCCGCCTCTGGGTCCTTCGCCTGCGAGAGTCTTGGTCTCCTTAGTGCCCCCTGGTGGCCAAAGGTGAGAACAACATCTCAGCCCGTCCCTGTTTTAGAAAATTCTTGGAGACCTGATTTCTGGGGGCCCACAGTGGGGCCTCAGTGTCTTCCCTAGGAGGACGGCTCCTGCAGCGTCTGTCTTCTCAAAGGGGCTCACATTCATTCATTCATTCATTCAACAGACACTGAATCACCCACTCTGTGCCCAGGCTCCAGTGGAGCAAACACGACAGATAGGCTCTTTGCCTCATAGAGTTTGCATCAGAGCAAACGGGCATAAATATATAAGGTCACATCAGGTGGCAAATGGGACAATAAAGAAAACAAACTCGGACAAAGGACGGGAAGGTTGTATGTTGCAGGTAATGAGGGTGGTAGGGAGGGTGTGAGTCCCCCGGGGGGGGGGGAGAGTGACACAGGTCCCCGGAGCAGATTCCCAGGCAGAGGACCAGACTCTGCTGCAGCCCCGATGCGATGCTCCTACCTTGCTATTCACTAACAAATCGCACTAAAATTTAGCCGCTTAAAACGATCATTTCAATTTTTGCTCACGTTTTGTGGGTCGAAATTTGGGGAGGGGGCTCACTTGGGTGATTCTCACGGGGGGATCTCCTGCTACTGCCTCAGAGGGCAGCTGGGACTGGTCATCTGGAGGCTGGCTGGGGTCAGCCGCCCCCGATGGCTTCCTCATGCACCAGAGCTGAGTGGGTCGCTGACCTCAGCGCCTCCACCTGCCACGCCCCAGCCCGGGGTCCCCAGGACGTGGGCCGCTCCACGGAGTCTCAGGCTATCTTCTGTCGGTTACCCAATAAGCACTAAGTTTGGCCCGGACTCAGGAGCAGGGCCACACCCCAGCATCGCTGGAAGAAACACCCAAGCGAGGGTTTGCTGGCGTGTTTTAAAACCGCCATGGGCGTGATCCAGGAGCAGCCAGGAGACTGGGGCAGACGAGAGTGGACGGAGAAATCAGAGAGGCAGACGGGGGTCCACATCCCCAGAGCGTCCTGGGCCACACGTGGGTTATTCTAAGCAGTCTGCTGCTGTGTTGCTAGTAGACTGAGGTCCGGTGTGGCCTGGATTGGGGGTCCGAGGCAGGCAGGGCTGGGCTATGTGGTGCTGGTCGCCGAGGGTTGCTAGGAGGAGAGGCTGGCTAACGGAAGCAGCCAGTGGGGTCGAGCGGAGGGAAACAGAGGCAGGCCCTTGATGGCTGGAGAGAGACCACATCAGGCACCACGAACCCAAGGGCTGAGGGCCAGGGAGGTGCCTGCCTGCCTGCCTTTACTCCTTATTACTTTAATTTTTTTATTTGGTTTGTCCATGGAACGAAAGTCAAACACACCAGAGTTGGGTGCCTGGGTGGGTCAGTCGCTTAGGCATCCGACTGTTGATTTTGGCTCAGGTCGTGAGATCGAGTCCCACGTCGGGCTTCGTCCTGAGCGTGGAGCCTACTTAGGATTTCTCTCGCCTCTCCCTCTGCCCCTCCCCCCCAACCAAAAACCAAAACCACCAGAGTTTTGTTCTAGTTGAGGTGAAATTTACATAACATAAAATTAATCATTTATAAATTTTTTAAAGTTTATTTATTTAGAGAGAGCGCGCACAAGCGGCGGAGGGGCAGCGAGGAGAGACAGAATCGCAAGCAGGCTCCAAGCCATCAGCGCAGAGCCCGATGCGGGGCTCCAACCCACGAACCCTGAGACCATGACCTGAGCCGAGATCAAGAGTCGGACGCTTAACCTACTGTACCACCCAGGCGCCTCTAAAATTAATCATTTTAAAGTGTGCAATTCGTGGGGCGCCTGGGTGGCTTAGTCGGTTAAGCGTCCGACTTTCGCTTAGGTCATGTTCTCGCGGTTCGTGGGTTCGAGCCCCGCGTCGGGCTCTGTGCTGACTGCCAGCTCGGAGNTGGGGCGCCTGGGTGGCTTAGTCAGTTAAGCGTCCGACTTTCGCTTAGGTCATGATCTCGCGGTTCGTGGGTTTGAGCCCCGCGTCGGACTCTGCTGACTGCCAGCTCAGAGTCTGGAGCCTGTTTCAGTCTGTGACTCCCTCTCTCTCTGACCCTCCCCTGCTCACGCTGTCTCTCTCTCTCTCCTAGAAATAAATAAAACATAAAAAAAAATAATTAAAAAAAAAATAAAGTGTGCAATTCGGTGGCATTTAGTACACTGACAAGTGAACGTCCCATGAGTTTTACAGCGAACAGTCTCCTTCCTCCCCTGCTCTTGTATTTTTTTCAGAGATAGTTCACGCACGTGTGTGTGTGTGTACACTCTCTGCGTACATACTTTCTGTATTACGTACATTGCTCCGTTCCTAGCTTTTTGGTACAGGCAGCAATTAGAAAAATAGTATTTTAGCCAGGCTTATTCCGTAACAAGCACTAAAGCCTTCACATATATTCTCATGTAATCATCAGACACATCCCATGAGGTAGGTACTCTTATTACTTTCATTATACAAATGAGGAAACAGAAGCACAGAAAGGCTGAGAAATTTATCCAAGGACACACAGCTAGAGAGTGTTATAACCAGGGCTTGAACCTACCAGTCGGCCATGAGTAACATCTGTCGAGATCCTCATTCTTTTAAACACTTGGTATGATTTTTTTTAAATGAAGCTCTTTGTTCTTTTGTTTTGTTTTGTTTTCTGAGAGAGACAGAGAGACAGTGTGAGCCCGGGAGGGTCAGAGAGAGAGGGAGATACAAAATCTGAAACAGGCTCCAGGCTCTGAGCTGTCAGCACAGAGCCCGACGCCGGGCTCGAACCCACGAACCGTGAGATTATGACCTGAGCCGAAGTCGGACGCTTAACCGACTGAGCCACCCAGGCTCCCCTTAAACTCTTTATTCTTGTAGATTCACATAAGAAACAATAGAGAGACCTCATGTGCCCGGTTCTCCCATTGATAACATCTTGCAAAACTGCAATTATCACAACCAGGATATTGACATTGATACAATCCATCCATCTTGTCCAGTACAATGTTTAAAACCATTAAAAATTTTTTTAATGTTTATTTTTGAGAGAGAGAGAGAGACAGAGTGCTATCGCGGGAGGGGCAGAATGAGAGAGGGAGACACAGGATCCGAAGCAGGCTCCAGGCCCTCTATCAGCACAGAGCCGGATGCGGGGCCCGAACTCACGAGCTGGGGCTCCATCTGTTGCCGGCTGAGGGTTGGTGCTGGGGCCAGTGGGGACAGGGTGGGGACAGGGCTGTCCGTTCCCGGCTGTCCCAGCCTGCCTCTGCGGGGGAAGAGCAGGTGCTGGGTCATGAGAAGCAGCCCTGGAACAGAGAGGCAGGAGCCGGCCGGTGTCATCGGGGCCAGACGCAGGGCAGGCCCACAGCGGGGCGGGGGGAGTGTCTGCAGCAAGGACGTTTGTTCCCGGGGCCTCAAATGGTGCCTGACTGGGAAGGTGCTCGATCACGTTTGAAGGGTCAGGTGAACGCGTAAACGACAGACGGCAAACCTGAGCACGTTTCCGCTCGCTCGCCCCTTTGGTAGAATGAGATGGCGTGGACCTCAATTAACAGCGCCCTCACTGTGCGGGGGGCGGGGGGACCGCAAGAGTGGCCAGGAGGTGGCTAGAGCCCGGGCTCTGGGTTCGGAGGGTCAGATCCTAGCACCCGCCGTGAGTAGCCGTGTGGCCTTGCACAGTTCCCACCGCCTCTCTCGACCTCAGTGTTCACATCCATACAATGGGGACGGTGAACTCCCCAGGCCCACGAGGGGCAAAAGCTCAGGCTTCTGAGCACAGAAGGTGTTTGTTGTTCCCGTCACCTTGCCTCACGCGGGCACCGCACTGGGTGCTTACACAACCCATTGGAGCTTCCTGCCGCCCAGCGGTTAATTACCACCCACTGTGTAGATTGGGACAGAGCCCAAGGCCACAGGGCTGGTCAGGGGCTGAGCAGGGTTCACACCCTGATGTGTCACTTTCCTAGGACCCAGGATTCTATCGCCGTCGCTTCCTGGCTGTGTGAGTGAGACCTGGGCCTCAGTTTCCCCATCTGCAGCCCAAGGCTAGTAGGGAGCCCTTCCTTACAAAGTTGTTAATGGAGTTGAGGATAAGGGCTGTGACCCGGTGGGCCCTTTACGAGCTGTGGGAAGGGGCTGAAGTAGCGTGTGGGAGGGCGCGCCTGCTGCTGGGTGGGCCTCTGCCCACGCCCCCCGCGCGAGTGGCAGGAGGAGGGGACCAGGCGCACTGCCTGCTGCCTGCGTTCTGTGCCAGCTTCAGTATCACGGGCTCCCCATCATCAGGGCATCGCCCACCTGGTGTAAGGCTCCCAAAGTGAACCCCCACGCTGGGGCCCCAGCAGCTCTGCAAAGCCGGGTCCTGGAGACACAACCCCCCAAGGCCAACACCCCACTAGCCGGGCAAACAAACCGCTAGGTAGCGTGAGGCCTGCGGCTCCCCAGGACACCCGCCCCGCCTCCGGTCAACACCGCAGGCCGCCCGGCCCGGGGCCGATGACCCAGTGACCTACACACGGCTCCTTCTGCACCCTGGGCCCAATGAGGGGCTGGAGGAGGTGGCCCGGGGGCGGGAGGTGCCCGCCCAGCTGGGCCATGACTGCCCGCCTCTCCCGGGCCTCCCCACAGAGCTGGCCTCCGCCTGGGTCTCCGCCGGACATGTCCAGCCTCCAGGCACTGTGCTCCGGGCTGCCGCTGCGGCCCCTCCCGGAGAACCGGGGCCGCTGGGCTGGGGTGCCCCACGCGCCCGTCAGGACCCCCGGCCTCAGCCCCGCAGAGGAGCAGGTGAGAAGTCGGGCCCCCTTCCCGCTGGGCCCTTTGCCCTCCGGGTGCCCTTGAGGTGGTGGGGGGTGCTTTCTACTCCTGCTTCTCCACTCAGCCTCCCACCCCTGACCGCCAAGTGCTCCCACAGGGGTGTCCAGGAGTGTGTGTGGGGGGGGGTCCAGGAGCGCCTGCAGGGGGAGGGCAGGGAGGTGTCCAGGAGCG
>NW_024081400.1:394944-403813 GCF_003009895.1 Hyaena hyaena
CGCGGGGGGTGGTTGTCCAGGACGGCAGGGGGGGTGTCCAGGAGCGCGGGGGGGGTGTCCAGGAGCGCGGGGGGGGGGGTGTCCAGGAGCGCCCGGGGGCGAGGGGTCAGTTTGGTGTCCAGGAGCGCGGAGGGCACAGGGGATCCAATGTGTGTGATCCGCACTCGTCACACCCGCTGTAGTTCATTCCCTCCCCAGCGTTCATCCCTGGGTGCGAGATTAGGGCGCCCATTTACAGATGGGGACGCTGAGGCTTGAGGTCCCCCAGCCGGGAGGCAGTGCTGCTGGGGCTGCCCCCAGTCAGAGGAGGGCGGCCGGCGTGAACAAAGTGTACCTTGCTCTCTTTTTTCAATTTTTTATATGTTCTTAATTTATTTTTGAGAGAGAGAGAGACAGACAGAGCATGAGCAGGGGAGGGGCAGAGGGAGGGAGACACAAAATGTGAAGCAGCTCCAGGCTGAGCTGTCGGCACAGAGCCCGACGCGGGGCTCGAACCCACGAACCACGAGACCGTGACGTGGGCCGAAGTCGACGCTCTACGGAGCCCCGGGACCCCAGGCGTCCTGCCCCCTGACCCAGGCTGGGCCCCCCCCCCCACGCCTGCCCCGGTCGGCAGCGCCGAGCAGTGTGCCCCCCCCCGCCCCCGGCGTGGACTCCGAGCAGTGCGCCCCCGGCGTGGGCTCCCTCCCTCAGCAGCCGGAGAGCCCGCTGCGCGCAGCCGCGGTGCCTGTGGTGGTTCCCAAAGCGGGGTCCCCGGGCCAGCAGCGCAGCACCCGGGAACCGCTGGCGGATGCGGAGCATCAGCCCCTCCCGAATGACCCCTCTCCTTTCGCTCCTCGCCCCCCCCATGACACCCTGGGCACTCAGCCCTGGGGTAGCCCGCGCAGCGCTGGACCCCCGGGTGCCCCCGAGGGCCCCCCCTCCTCCTGGCCCTCTGCCCGGGGCCTGCAGGCACCGTGCCCCTGGCCGGACTTCCAGAACATTCTCCCTGGTGGCGCTTCCGCCCCTGCCCAGAGGCAGGTGTCCCCAGGCCTGGCCCGAGGCCTTCTCCTGTCACCGCCTGCCTCCCAGTGTCCAGAGCCCACCTGCCCTCGGGTATCACGGCACCCCCCTCCCCCAGCAGGCATGCGCGGAGGGACTGGATTCACCACGCTCAGCTCCGCACCTCCCCGCCCCCGAGACAGTTCGCTCCCCAGGGTCAGCTGGCGGAGCACAGGCCCCAGCGCCCACCCGGACAGCCTTGGTCGCCTCCCCGACCCTGCGGCCGCCGGGCTCGGTCTGGGCGTTGGAAGGAAAGGGCTGTGGCGGGGCCGCTGGAACTCGGGCCCTCCCTGTGCTTAGTGAGACAGACCGTGAGCAATGAGACCAACCAGCAGAACGTCCAACAGCGAGAAGCTTGGGAAGGAGCCGGAGGTGAGGGAGAGGCTAGGAGTCAAGAGGGGGCGGGCAAGGCAGGCCTCTGTGGAGGGCGGCATCTGGACAGAGACCTGAGTAAAGGGAGAGACCCTCCGAGAGAAGGCAGGGTGGCAGAGGGTGGTTAGGCAGAGGGAAGGGTAAGTGCCAAGGCCCTGCGGCAGGATCCCGAACATCAGGGATGTGTGGACTGATGGGGGGCTTGGGCGTTGGGCTGGCTGAGAAGCCCTACGAAGGTTTCTTCTTTCTCTTGGCCTGCCCCGGGCCTGCCCGGATTTGGGGGCACAGCACTTCCAGAGCTGCAGGTGTGCAGCGTGCACCGTCCGACGCCGCTTGCCAAGCTGGGCGCTGGTGGAGGGTTGCTTCTCTGCATTTGCCCCACGTGCCGGTGGGCTCTTTTCCTGCCCTGGAGTCTGCATCTCTCTGTAGCTGCAGGCCGCCCTCTGGTCCTTCACTGGGATCAAGCAGTCTGGTTTCCAGTGAGCAAGACGAGGGAGGGACTAGAGGTCTGCTTACTTGAAGGGGGAGGGCAATCAGGGAGGGCTTCTTGCAAGAGGTGATCTTGTAGATATGGGCCTGGAGTGAGAACTGGGTGGTCTCTGGATGGGGCCATGGGTTTCTGAGCGGAGCAGAGGCAGATCTGGGTCGGGAAGGAGGACGGCCCATTATGGAAGCCTCTGGATCCTTGGCCTGGAGGCCCCCGTGGCCTGCTGCCCCTCTCCCTTCTCCTCCCCCAGCTGGCACTGAGGAACGCCCTGCGCTACTTCCCCCCCGATGTCCAGGGGCTGCTGGCCCCTGAGTTCGCCCAGGAGCTGCGGCTGTACGGGCACATCTACATGTACCGGTTCTGCCCCGACATTAAAATGAGGTGAGCGCTGGTGGGGGCAGCTGGGGGGGGGGGCGGATGGAGCTGGGGGAAGCCCAGGCCGTGCCCACCAGGAGCCCTCCCGCAGAGAGGGCGTGGCTGCCTCGTCACCTGTAGGGGTCTGGAGCCTAGAGATGCCTGCCATCCTGGGTCGTCAGTCCCGGAGAGTTCTGGAACCAAACTGTGTACAAAAGCCCTTTCTCAACCTCGTGTCTTGTCTTGCCAGGAAATAGGGGGACGGGTTAAGCCCCCCATCAGGGGCCTCTGGCTACTGTGCACGGCCCGGGAGGCCTTGTGAAAATGTAGATGGGCTGGGCCTCACCCCTCACTGTGGAGTCAGCAGTTTGCGGGGGGGGGGGCATCTGCCTTTCTCACAGTCCCAGATGCTCCCCCCCCAGACTTCCACCCCAAGTATCATTGTCCTTGAACCCCCAGAGGCCCAGACCTGTCTGGAAGCACCCCAGGGAAGGTCATTCTCCCCATAAAGTAGGAACCACGGCCTCTCATTCCCGTCGGGGCCTGTTGGCCTGGCATTTGCTCTAGAATTGATGCCCAGGAGCCCTGGTGGCATGAAGGAGAGAAGGGATGAATAATAAACTCCACCTGGAGTAGATGTTTCTGGAAAACAGACATCAGCTCTGCTTCCAAGTCCATCTTCTGCCAGCTGGAGCCCGCCAAGTGGGAGGGAGGGGTGGCCCAGGTGCGGGAGGGGCCTAGCGTCCCATCCTGGGAAGGGGGGGGGAGTGTAACGGCCAGAGTGGGCTGGCCTAGCTGGTCTGGAACCGCCTTCTGGGGGGCCCCAGCCAGGGAGGGCAGGGCGGAGGCCTGGAGCCCTCCCCTCGTCACCTGGTGCCCGGACTCCCCTCAGGGCCTACCCAATCGAGCAGTACCCATGCCGGACGAGAGCGGCCGCGGCCATCATGCACATGATCATGAACAACCTCGACCCTGCCGTGGCCCAGGTAACAGCCGGGGGAAACTGAGGCACGGGGCCAGCACTGCCCGACAGAAATGTAACTCAAGACACGCATGTGATGCTTTTAAACCTTTTATTTAGAAAGAAGGATTGAGGGGCGCCTGGGTGGCTTAGTCGGTTAAGCGTCCAACTTTCGCTTAGGTCATGATCTCGCGGTTCGTGGGTTCGAGCCCTGCGTCGGGCTCTGTGCTGACAGCTCAGAGCCTGGAGCCTGTTTCAGTCTGTGACTCCCTCTCTCTCTGACCCTCCCCTGCTCACGCTGTCTCTCTCTCTCTCTCTCCTAGAAATAAATAAAACATTAAAAAAAAGAAAGAAAGAACGAAAGAAGGATTGATTGTAGGACGTTGTAACAATGATTAGGGGACCACAGACTCTTCTCCCAGCGGCCCCCCCCCCCGCCCTGGGGCTACATCTTCTGTAAGGATAGCACAACTTTATCCCCAGGACACCCACGTTGGTGTGATGGGTGCGCATGTCATTTTAAGTTTCCTAAAAGCCACGTGAAAAAGTAAAAAAAAAAAACAAAAAACCAGATTTACTCCTGTATTTTGTTTATCCCAACGTATCAGAAATGTTATCCTTTTAACACGTAACATAAAAATTATTGAGACATTTTACAACCTTTTTTCCTACTCAGTCTTTGAAATTGGGGCAAATCTTACACTCAGGGCGCGTCAAATGAGCCACGGTTCAAATGCCCAATAGCCACACTCTTGCGTGGATGACGCAAGTCTGGCCACATGTATCTGTCATGTTTGATAAAGGATAACCCTTGCAGAGGCGAGTCCCTTATACTTGAGGGCAGGTGGGTCCTAGAATCCGAATATTCCACCCGGAGGCGAGAGCTCCCTCAGCCCTGGCCTTGGCCCCAGAACCTGCTCACAGACCCCTGACACGGACGCTGGGCTGAGTTCCCAAGGTGACCCCAGACCCGGTTCTGACTCTCACCTCACGCTGAGCTGTCACACGGTCACGGGCGGCCCATGTTCCTGCAGAGGCTGCTGCCCTTGCCCGCCCTTTCTGCTTCTCCCCTGCCCATAACATCCCTTCTTGAAGGGCTGTCAGCCATCTTGTTCCATTGAGCACAGCGCGGGGGGGGGCCTCCCTCTCCAGACCCCCGTCTCAGAGGACACCGTGTCTTCTCCAGTTTCCCCAGGAGCTGGTGACCTACGGAGGGAACGGGCAGGTGTTCAGCAACTGGGCTCAGGTACGCCAGACTGTGGCCTTTCCCCGCAGCGCATCTTCTGGGCTGACAGGATCAGGCCTCAGGTCCCCGCCGCCCTGATGCCTGAGACACTCACGCTGGGCTTTCGGGGGTGCTGCAGGCCCTCAGGGCACGAGTGGCATTATTCGAGGCACCAGGAGCTGCTGGAGAGTCCTAAAGGCCCGAAGGGACAGAGCACTGGCGGGTCGGCTGGGGCTGCGGGAGCTCTCTGGGCCCGGGTGGTGACTTGGGGGGCTCGGCGCGGGCCCCCCACTTACAGAGCCCTCCATGCTTTGCTCTCCCCTGCAGTTCTGGCTGACGATGTCCTACCTGTCACAGATGACAGAGGAGCAGACCCTGGTCATGTACAGTGGACACCCTCTGGGCCTCTTCCCGAGCAGCCCCGGGGCCCCCCGGCTGGTCATCACCAACGGCATGGTGGGTCCTGGGGCAGCGGCCTGCCTCCCGTTGTTTCGGAGGGCTCTGTGCTGCCCCCCACCTTCCGCTCCCGTTCCGTTCCTCTCTTCCAGGTCATTCCCAACTACTCCTCCAGGGCGGAGTATGAGAAGCTCTTTGCTATGGGAGTTACGATGTAAGTCTTATTTCTCTGCGCACAAGTTATAAGTCTTATTTCTCTGCGCACAAGTTATGATGTAAGTCTTATTTCTCTGTGCACAAGTTACGATGTAAGTCTTATTTCTCTGCGGGCATCCGGAATGTACTAGGTTTTTGATGCATCTCAAAGGAAGCTGCAGATACAATGACCAGAAATTCAGAATTTGTTTACAGGGGTTTTTGCTTTTGAAGTGAAATTTACATGAAATGCACACATCCTGGCTGGGCCATTTGATGAGTGTAACAAACACGCGTACCAGCCCAAATCCCAAAATGCAGAGCACATGAATCCTGCGTGCTCAGAATTGCAAACTTTCCCCCAAACATCATTTTAAATGAGCTGTAAGTGGAAAGGCAACCCCTCTCCCACCCTAGACTTCCTCGTTTCACATTGTCTGTGTCCAAACATTTCTCATGCATGTGGTTAGTCAGGTAGACCCTGATGGACGCCCTCCGCCATCCCCCCTTGGACGAGATAGCTGGAGACTGTTCCATTTCAGGAAACGTGGTTCTAACGGAGTCTTGTTTTACCTGCAGTCTTCAATTGCACCATCATTTATTGAGCCCCCTTGCCACCTGATGTGGGTTGTTTCGGTTCTCTGGGCATATAAAGAATGCTACAGTGAATGTCCTGATCTGTGCATTTTTACTGACCTCTGGGAGTGTTGCTCTTTGTTACCTGGGCCAAAGTGGGTCTGTTCCTCCGTGAGCTATTCACAAAGACCACCCCGGGTGCAGGCGCCTCACAGAGTCACTTTACTCATCGGAATGAGGAGATCAGTGGGAGTAATGTCCAAAGCCACTCTCCCAACACGCTAAGTAGGCTTCTTTTATGAGGGCTCAGGATGAATATTCAGGAGGTGGTTTTAATGTTATAATGAAGCCGAGGTAACTGTCAGGCACTTCCTGATTCATCGGCTGCAGGGCTTTGTTCTCACATATTGTTCTCAAATATTTCTTTTCCTGTTCCAGCAGTTCCTTAGTTAGTTTCTAAAAGATGAAATGGACAGGCAGGAGCTTCTAGGCGATTCCAGAGTTCAGGAGTCCGTCCTGAGTTCAGGAGGTCAAGGAGTTTTGCCGGTGTGATCAGGTCTGTAGTATCGGGAGCCTATTGGCCAGGCTGACACTTTACAATATAATCATCATAACAGTCACTACCACGTGTTGTTCTGAGCAAGCCAGAGGTTTTCTATACAAGCCTCTGATCTAAGTGCCCTTATTAGCCCAATTTGTGGAGGAAGAAACCAAGGCTCAGAAACCCAGTGACTTTTTTGGCGGGTCATAAGTAGCCGCTGTGACTATTGTTTCCTGGGAGGCCTGATGACCTCTTCTGTACCAGTGGAGCAGCCGCGAGGTCAGGGGACCGCAGGGTCTGCATCCTGGACCCGCTGCCTCCTGACTGTGACGTTGGACAGGGTGCTGGGCCTGTTTTATAGATTCAGGAAGGAAGTTTAAAGAGGGTAGTACTGCAGGGTCAGACGTGGTCCACTGCCCCTGAGGACTGACCCAGGTGCCCCTGAGGACTGACCCGGGTGCCCCTGAGGACTGACCCAGGTGCTGTGGGCAATTGCCTAAAATGGCTGCAAGTCACCCACATGGGTGGGAAGAGGTTTAACCGTGTGTGGGATCTGAGAGCTTGTAACTAAAGCAAAGCCCTTTCACTGTCAGGTGGACACGCCAAAGCGACAGATAACAGTCAGGCGGGGGGCTGGGGGTGGGGTCTAGGTGAGGAGAGTGTTGCAGGATTCTCGCACAGAGAGTCGTGACACCGAGGCTTTTCTTTCCAGGAAGCAACTTAATTCGTGCCGGCACCGCTCAGTTGGGTTCGTACCCAAAGAACTGAGTGGCCCACATCACGTGGCGTAGTCTCTTATGCATTTTCTATTTCTTTGTCTCCCACGTATGGCACCACACATAAACATGCAGTCTGATTAAGTTGTCTCAGTTTACAAGGCCAAGGGGGTGTAGGCACGTGGGCGCATATCTAGGTGACCTTGAAGACTGCTCTCCTCTTTTTCTCTCTCCTTAGGGAGGGGTCCCTGCCACACGGGCACGGCCGGGGTGGTCGGGAAGACTACATCTAGCGACGCGGTCAGAGCTCCAAGTGCAGTAAACTCGGTCCCACGGTTTTACCCCCTACAGTTACTTTGGGGGCAGCGCAGTGGGTAACCTGGGGACAAAGGACCGAGTCGGAAGGGTTTGAAGTCAGTTCCCAGGTCTGCAGCGGGTCCCTGTGTAACCTTGGAACTTGGCTCCTGCCTCACAGAGTTGCGTGAGAATTCAGGAAACACCCTTGAGGACACCCTTAGTACGTGGTACGGGGGCCCTTGGGCACTCTGCTTGGGTGTGGATGTGGGTCCCCGAGGCGGAGGTTAGGGGGTCCGTGCGGCCTTGTGGGGAGTTCTGATGCGTTTGCTCAACTCCCTGGGTGGAAGTCTATTATATTAGAGCTATTTTTTATATTGTATAGTAGTCACACAACCTTCCAAGCTTAAGGTCATGCCTCCCTCTTTTCTGGAAGGGATGGAGAGGTTCCACGTGGTACCTCATCTAAATTATGGGATAGACTTGGCGTTCAGACTCAGGATCTAGAAGAGAGGAGGGGCGGGGCGCCTGGGTGGCTTAGTCGGTTAAGCGTCCGACTTTCGCTTGGGTCATGATCTCACGGTTCGTGGGTTCAAGCCCCGCGTCGGGCTCTGTGCTGACTGCCAGCTCAGAGCCTGGAGCCTGTTTCAGTCTGTGACTCCCTCTCTCTCTGACCCTCCCCTGCTCACGCTGTCTCTCTCTCCTAGAAATAAATAAAAAATGTTAAAAAAAAAAAAATGTTAAAAAAAAGAAGAGAGGAGGGGCTGGGGGACAGGGACCCAATAGAAAAGAGATGGGGGGGATTGAAATGGGCCAAGGAGAAAAGCAAGTGGCAGGAAGCCCTGGGTAACTCACCTCTTACCTCAGGGGTCCCCAGGGAAGGGTAAAATTAAGGCCAGAAAAATGCTGCCCCTACCCCACCGCACTGCCAAGAAATCCAAGCGCCTCATCATTATCGAGGGGCAGACGCAGGCACCTGCCTGCACTGCTGGGGACAGTCACTGTGGAGTTTGACAGTGTCTCTTAATATTGTGCGTGCTCGCACCTGACGACCGAGCCCCACCCCTTCCTGGTCGCTTCCCCGGGCAGAGAGGCGGCTCGGGGGTCACTCGCCGCAGGTTGACGCCCGGAGATGGGGGGGACGGGAACCTTCTGTGGTTTCTGATCCTGCAGCCTGTGGGCCGCCGAATAGCAATGAGCAGGATCTGTGTGCGCTGGTGTGGAGAGGACCCCGCGGGGGGGGGGGGGGGGCTGCGGAAACAACACGGAACTGGACAGGATGAGGCCGTTTCCGTAAATAACGCGAATACTAACGGCAACAGTAAGCCCACCCGCAAACCGGGCTCTAAACCCCATTCGCTGGAGTCTGATGTACCCGGCACAGCACTCGGACCTGGAGTGTGCGGCTCTGAGCTCTGACACGCGCGTGCGCTGTGCCAGCCCTTCTCTGCAGACGCCACCCCTGCCCCCGCAGCCGCGCCCTCCCTCAGCGGGCAGACCCCCCACCCCTGCCCCCGCAGCCGCACCCTCCCTCAGCGGGCTGACACCCAACCCCTGCCCCCGCAGCCGCGCCCTCCCTCAGCAGGCAGCCCCCCCACCCCTGCCCCCGCAGCCGCGCCCTCCTTCCATCGGGCAGACCCCCACACCCCTACCCCCGCAGCCGCGCCCTCCCTCAGCAGGCAGACCCCCCCACCCCTGCCCCCGCAGCCGC